>NC_142804.1:53122875-53296473 GCF_049724085.1 Artemia sp. Qi Xiang Cuo | reverse complement strand
TTCAAAAAGCTGTAAAGTAAAGTTGTTGGTGAAAAGGATGGGTACTTCAATTTGTAAAATGGGTTTAGGAGGGACATTAAGAAATAACTTGTTCTGAAATGTCTTTTGAAAAATATTGCTTGGTGTTGGGCATTCAAAAAGCTGTAAAGTAAAGTTGTGGATGAAAAGGATGGGAACTTCAACTTGTAAATTGGGTTTAGGAGGGACATTATGAAAAGAACTCGCTCTGAAATGTCCTTTGGAAAGTGTTTCTTGGTGTTGAGGTATCCAAAAAGATGTAAAGAAAAGTTGTGTTGAAAACGATGGATTCCTAAACTTGTAAAATGGGGTGAGGAGGGATAGTACGTAAATAAATTGCTCTGAAATGTGTTTTTAAAAGTATTTCTTGGTATTGAGGTATCCAAAAAATTGTAAAGTAAAATTGTGGGTGAAAAGGAAGGTTGCTTCAAGTTTGAAAATGTGTTTAGAAGGGACATTAAGAAAAGAAGTTGCTCTGATATGCTTTTTGAAATGTATTTGTTGGTGTTGAGGTATCCAAAAAGCTGAAAAGTATAGTTTTGGGTGAAAAGGATGGATGCTTCAACTCTTACAATGGGTCTAGGAGGGACTTTAAAAAAGGAACTTGCTCTGAAATGTCTTTTGAAAGGTATTTCTTGGTGTTGAGATATCCGAAAAAGCTGTAAAGTAAAGTTGTGGGTGAAAAGGATGGGTACTTCAAGTTGGAAAATGGGTTTAGAATGAACATTAAGAAAAGAAGTTGCTCTGAAAAGTCTTTTAAAAGGTATTTATTGGTGTTGATGTATCCAAAAAGCTGTAAAGTAAAGTTGTGGGTGAAAAGGAAGGATGTTTCAACTTGTAAAATGGGTATAGAAGGGATAATAAGAAAGGAACTTGCTCTGAAATGGCTTTTTCAAAGTATTTCTTGGGTGTTGAGGTATCCAAAAAGCTGTAAAGTAAAGTAGTGGAGGAAAAGGAAGGATAATTCAACTTGTAAAATGGGTTTAGGAGGAATATTAAGAAAGGAACTTGCTCTGAAATGTCTTTTGAAAAGTATTTCTTGGGTTTTGAGGTATCCAAAAAGCAGTAAAGTAAAGTTTTGTGTGAAAAGGATGGATGCTTCAAGTTGGAAAATGGGTTTAGGAGGGACATTAAGAAAGGAAGTTGCTCTGAAATGTCTTTTGAAAAGTATTTCTTGGTGTTGAGGTATCCAAAAAGCTGTAAAGTTGTGTTGAAAAGGATGGATGCTTCAAGTTGGAAAATGGGTTTATGAGGAACATTAAGAAATGAACTTGCTCTGAAATGTCTTTTGAAAAGTATTTCTTGGTGTTGAGGTATCCAAAAAGCTGTAAAGTAAAGTTGTGGGTGAAAATGAAGGATGTTTCAACTTGTAAAATGGGTATAGAAGGGATATTAAGAAAGGAACTTGCTCTGAAATGTCTTTTGAAAAGTATTTCTTGGGTGTTGAGGTATCCAAAAAGCTGTAAAGCAAAGTAGTGTGTGAAAAGGAAGGTTGCTTCAACTTGTAAAATGTGTTTAGGAGGGGCATTAAGTAAGAAACTTGCTCTGAAATGTATTTTGAAAAGTATTCTTTGGGTGTTGAGGTATCCAAAAAGCTGTAAAGTAAAGTTGTGTGTGAAAAGGATTGATGTTTCAAGTTGGAAAATGGGTTTAGGAGGGACATTAAGAAAGGAACTTGCTCTGAAATGTCTTTTGAAAAGTATTTCTTGGTGTTGAGGTATCCAAAAAGCTGTAAAGTAAAGTTGTGTGTGAAAAGGATGGATGCTTCAACTTGAAAATGGGTTTAGGAGGGACATTAAGAAAGGAACTTGCTCTGAAATGTCTTTTGAAAAGTATTTCTTTGTGTTGAGGTATCCAAAAAGCTGTAAAGTAAAGTTGTGGGTGAAAAGGAAGGATGCTTCAACTTGTAAAATGGGTTTAGGAGGGACATTAAGGAAGGAACGTGCTCTGAAATGTCTTTTGAAAAGTATTTCTTGGTGTTGAGGTATCCAAAAAGTTGTAAAGTAAAGTTGTGGGTGAAAAGTAAGGATGCTTCAACTTGTAACATGGTTTTAGGAGGGACATTAAGAAAGGAACTTGCTCTGAAATGTCTTTTGAAAAGTATTGCTTGGTGTTGAGGTATCCAAAAAGCTGTAAAGTAAAGTTGTGGGTGAAAAGGATGGATGCTTCAAGTTGTAAAATGGGTTTAGTAGGGACATTAAGAAAGGAACTTGCTCTGAAATGTCAATTTTTGAAAAGTATTTCTTGGGTGTTTCGTGTGAGGTATCCAAAAAGCTGTAAAGTAAAGTTGTGTGTGAAAAGGATTGATGCTTCAAGTTGAAAATGGGTTTAGGAGTGAAAGTAAGATATGAACGTGTTCAGAATTTTCTTTTGAAAATTATTTCATTGTGTTAAGGTATCCAAAAAGCTTTAAATTAATTCTGTGGGTGAAATAGAAGGATTCTTCAACTTTTAAAATAGGTTTATTAGAAAAAATAGGACAAGAACTTGCTCTGAAATGTCTTTTGAAAAGTATTTCTTGGTGTTGTGGCATTCAAAAAGCTGTAAAGTAAAGCTGTGGGTGAAAAGGTAGGATGCTTCAACTTGTAAAATGGGTTTAGGACGGACATTAAGAAAGGAACTTGCTCTGAAATGTCTTTTGAAAAGTATTTCTTCGTTTTGAGGTATAAAAAAAGCTGTAAAGTAAAGTTGTGGGTGAAAAGGAAGGATGCTTCAACTTGTAAAATGGGTTTAGGAGGGACATTAAGAAAGGAACTTGCTCTGAAATATCTTTGAAAAGTATTTCTTGGTATTGAGGTATCCAAAAAGCTGTAAAGTAAAGCTGTGGGTGAAAAGGAAGGATGCTTCAACTTGTAAAATGGGTTTAGGAGGAACATTAAGAAATTATCTTGCTCTGAAATGTATTTTGTAAATTATTTATTGGGTGTTGAGGTATCCAAAAAGCTGTAAAGTAAAGTTGTGGGGGAAAAGGAAGGATGCTTCAAGTTGTAAAATGGGCTTAGGAGGAACATTAAGAAAGGAACTTTCTCTGAAATGTCTTTTGAAATTTATTTCTTGGTGTTGTGGTATCCAAAAAGCTGTAAAGTAAAGTTGGGGGTGAAAAGGAAGGATCCTTCAACTTGTAAAATGGGTTTAGAAGGGACATTAAGAAAGGAACTTGCTCTGAAATGTCTTTTGAAAAGTATTGCTTGGTGTTGGAACGTTCAAAAAGCTGTAAAGTAAAGTTGTGGGTGAAAAGGATGGGTACTTCAATTTGTAAATGGGTTTAGGAGGGACATTAAGAAAGGAACTTGTTCTGAAATGCCTTTTGAAAAGTATTACTTGGTGTTGAGCATTCAAAAAGCTGTAAAGTAAAGTTGTGTGTAAAAAGGATGGATGCTTCAACTTGTAAAATGGGTTTAGGAGGGACATTAAGAAAGGAACTTGCTCTGAAATGTCTTGAAAAGTATTTCTTGGTGTTGAGGTATTCAAAGAGCTGTAAAGTAAAGTTATGGGTAAAAAGGAAGGATGTTTCAACTTGGGAAATGGGTTTAGGAAGGACATTAAGAAAGGAACTTGCTCTGAAATGTCTTTTGAAAAGTATTTCTTGTTGTTGAGGTATTCAAAAAGCTGTAAAGTAAAGTTGTGGGTGAAAAAGATGGGTACTTCAAGTTGAAAAATGGGTTTAGAAGGTACATTAAGAAAGGAACTTGCTTTGAAATGTCTTTTGAAATGTATAACATAACATAACATAACATAACATAACATAGCATAACATAGCATAACATAACATAACATAGCATAGCATAACATAACATAACATAACGTAACGTAACATAACATAACATAACATAGCATAACATAACATAAAATAACATAACATAGCATAACATTGGGGATCCGAGGGCCCTTTGGGAGCCTGGGGGACCTTTGAGGACCGGGGGCTTCCTTCGGGGTTGTGGTGGGGTATGAGGACCCTTTGGGGTTGGGGTAGAGGACCTCATGACACTGTTCAAATGGAACTTGTGTATTATAACGACCACAGAGTTTCACCCTCAAATTCTCTTCTAAAACCTCTTCTAAAATCATCTTTTAAAATGTCTCTAACTGTTTCACCGAAATAATTCCAAAAAATGTCTAAAACGGTTTCGCCCAAATAACCCCTAAACGTAATTTCAGCGTGTTCATTTTCTTTTTGGCATCCTTGCGCTGTCACATTTGAATTTGCTGGGAAACACGTTCCCGTGTTAATCTATTCATCTCTAAGATGTTTCTTGGAGAATTGTTTCCATGGCGAAGTTTTATTAATATCTTTTGGAGTTCGACCAGTAGAATTGTTTCCGGGGCAAAGGTTTTATTAATGACATGGATCTATTCCTGGAGAATTGTTTCTAGGCGAAGTTTTTTAATGTCTGACAGATGATGTCATCATTGATTGATTTGTCAAGAAAGGGGAATTAATTTGTTGTTACTTATTTGGTGTACTGACAGAGTTAGACTAAATTGTAGATGGTCATTGACTCTGTCCCCGTTAGACTCAATAATCCAGAAAACATCCATCAAAGTGAGAAAGTTCCTGTTTTTCAAATTCTCACTAACAAAAACCATAAAACAGACATGAATTACTGTTGACATCCGAGAAAAACATCAAATAAATTGACCAACACACATAACCGTCCAAGAAACAACCATAAAAGTGAGAAAATTCCTGTTTTTTCCAGTGAGAAAAATTCTGTTTTTTCATTCGCAGTGAGAAAACCATAAACCACGTGGTTCTGATCGTGTCAATAGGGGCCTTTCTACTTAAATAAACATGCAACCATGATCTTTCTTCTGAAAAAAAATACAAAATTCCACATTTTTGCAGGTAGGAGCGTGAAGCCTCTACAGTAGGGTTCTCAGATACTCTGAACTATGGAGGTGTGATTTTCATTAAGTTCCATAACTTTTAGGGGTCTTTTCCCCTTTTTTCGAAAATCTGCCAAATTTGTTCAGCCATGTAACTTTTGATGGGTTGAATTAAACTTGATGAAACTTATATATTTGAAATCAACATTAAAATCTGATTCTTTTGATGTATCTATTGGTATCAAAATCCCGTTTTTTAGAGTTTCCAGCTTTAAATTTATATGATATGTATTGTATGTGTTTTAAATCTATTAATAAGCTAAATACCCTAATAATACAAAATAAAAAACATTTTGTAACGTATATTTCAATGTTTAGCATTTTTCAAAAAGGATTTACTAAATATATTTACGAAAACTGCATTAACAATGAGAAAACTGTTGGACATACTAAAGAAGAATATACTATGTCGTAGACAAAACATGTCAGTACTCGTATCGCAGACTAACAAGTGTTAAAACAATGATGTGGCAATTTCTGTCGGCGTTGAAAATTCTTTTCGTAGAAATACTAATATATACGCAGGAACGTATATATACGCTGGAACAGACCGCTACGCTGGAGACTTTTGTTAAACTGTTGAAACTAAATTCTAAGGGCCATCTACCTCTATTCTACCTTTGGCTCATTAGTGGCCCAATAGTGATTTGGTTCACCATGAGAATTTTTATCAAAATGAGAGAAAATTTCGGGAACAATTTAGAAGGTGAGTTCATTAAATTTTGTATGTTTGTCTGCTATGATTGAACTATGGTTGAACTATTTTTAACAAAATGGTCACCTCAAATTTTTATCGGATGGATTTATCCATCCGATTAACCTAAAGGCGTGGAGGGCAGGAGGGGCTAGTTGCCCTCCGATCTCTTTTCACTCTGAGAAAATGAACTACAATTTTTAATTTCCATTCAAATAAACCCTCTCTGAATTTCATACGAACCTCCCTTTCATAAGAAACACATACGGTCCCAGGACAGAGCTTACAATGCCTGCCCCGGGGCCCTGGGGGGATGCGTCGACACCGGAGTTTTTGTTATCTGACCTTTGAACTATTTCGAAAAAATGGCTCTCTCAAAATTCTTATCGGATGGGTTTGAGAAAAATAGGGCATGGAGAGAGGGGCTAGTTGCCCTCCGATCTCTTTTGACTCTTAAAAAGTGAACGAGAACTTTCAATTTTCAATTATATGAGCCCTCTCCGAAGTTTATGCGAGCATACCTTCCATAAGAACCATATATGCCCCAAGCAATACTTACAACGCCTGCCCCAGGCTCGGAGAGGGGGAAGGTGTTGTGTCGATACAAGAGTTTTTAGTAAAAGAACTCTATTAAACCAAAAATGAGCAAAAATAGAATCAAATAATTGCCCTAGCGTAAAACTACCACAAACCAGCATCGATAAATAAATGAAACCCAAAACGAACAGAAATTACAATAAATAACCAAGTCAAACTCAAAACGAGAAGAAATACTTTGAGTAGGGCTCAAAACCCCTATGCCTTCCCAAGGCCAAAACATAATTTTCACTTTACTGAAAAAAATATAAATTAGTGTGCATTGTCAGTTTTGCCAATATTTATTCCTTAAAATGTTAATAATGTTTTATCTATTAAAATTATAAAATTGAAAACATTTTTTTTTTCAGTAAAATGAAAATCATGTTCTGGCCTTGGGAAGGCATAGGCGTTTTGAGCCCTACTCATGTCAATTTCTGCTCGCCTTTAGTTTGACTTGATTATTTATTGTAATTTCTGTTCGTTTTGGGTTTCATTTATTTATCTATGCTGATTTGTGGTAGTTTTACGCTTTATAGATTATTTGATTCTATTTTTGCTCATTATTGGTCTAATGGAGTTCTTTACTTTTCTTGAAAAAATTATTTTATGGAAAAAAAATTTAATGAATTTATGTTCGTTTTATATTAACATAGTCTTTTTCAGGGAAAAAGAAAATAGCAGTTTGAATCTTTTTGATTTTTCTGTAAGTATTTATAGCTTGGTCTGCTATTTGTATGCTGGAGAAAATTTTTCAGCAATTTTTTAACAACATACACCCTTTTAAAAATTTGGACACAAATAGTAAGGTTTAGTTTAGCTATATACCTCTTCTAGTTGACCTGAACAAATAAAACTTGATACCATTGGCAAGAAATTCTATCTATGCCCTTAGAAAGCTTGGATACACTTACACTCTTTTGATTCAGTTAAAGTTTAAGAGCAGAATTAGTAATAGAAGTAGCCCAGACAGTTTGAATATAATAGCATCAGTTCTTCGTGGGATTAATTAAAAAAACTGTTTCCACAAAATAAGTTTTTCAAAGAAAAGTAAAGAACTCCATTAAAGAAAAAATGAGCGAAAATAAAATCAAATAATCTACCTAGCTCGAAACTACTACAAATCAGCATCGATAAATATATGAAACCTAAAACGAACAGAAATTACAATAAATAACCGATTCAAACTCAAAACGAGCAGAAATTAACATAAGTTGGGCGCAAAACTCCTATGCCTTCCCAAGGCCAGAACAAAATTTGCACTTTACTGAAAAAAACACAAATATTTTTACTTTTATAACTTTGATAAATCAAATAATTTTAACATTTTCATTTCTAAATATCATTATATGTATATTAAACTGACAATTCACATTCATTTGTATTTTTTCAGTAAAGTTCAAATTTTGTTCTGGCCTTGGGAAGGCATAGGGGTTTTGCTTGGATGTGCTTGATTGGATGTGTTTCGGGAACTGGTGGGTGTGGAAGGGGTGTTAGTTGCGTTCCAATAATTTTTGACTATCAAAGAGGGCACAAGCCACTCCAATTTCCAATCGAATGAGCCCCTTTCGAAGTTCACACGACAACTACTTCGATACGAAGTGACCTGGTCTAAACAACAACAACAACAAAAAATATTAATGATCACTTTCGACTATTAAGAAGGGCACTAGCCCTTTGAATTTCAAATCGAATGAGCCCTTTTCTGAAGTTTCTACGACAACACCTTCTATAAAAGCTTGCATGCCCCCAGGGCATAACTTTAAACCCTTGCCCTGAGGGCTGTGGCGGAGTATCCTCCTCAAAAAATATTTTTAAGCTGTAAATCAACTATGCTGAACAAAATGGCTATCTCTAAATTTTATTGGACGCGTTTGGGGGAATGATGGGCGTGGGGTGGGCTAGTTGCCCTCCAATCACTTTCTACTATTAAAAAGGGCACTAGCCCTTTGAATTGTCTAATCGAATGAGCTGTTTTTGAAGTTTCTACAACAACACCTTCTATAAAAATATTATATACCCCCACAATCCCCCACAATATTATGTTGTGGGGGAGTGTCCACCTCAAAAACACATTTTCTATCTGGAAATCAACTACGATGAAGAAAATGGCTATCTCAAATTTCGATTGGATGTGTTTGGGGGAATGATTGGCGTGAGGAGGGGTGGGGGCTAGTTGCCCTCCAATCACTTTGACTATTAAAAGGGCACTAGAACTCTTGATTTCCAATCGAAAGAAACCCTTTTGAAGTCTCTACGTTGACCCCTTCTATATGAAGTGCCCTGCTTTAAAGAAAAAAAAAAATAATAAACTGTACAGTGTGTCAACACTGATCTTATATGCCCTCAGGGCATAACTTAAAACCCTTGCCCCGAGGGTTGTGGGGGAGCGTCTTCCTCAAAAAGATATTTTCTATCTGGATATCAACCGCGGTGAATAAAATGACTATCTCGAAATTTTCATTGAATGTGTTACGGGGCAGATAGGCTTGGGGGGGGGCTAGTGGCGCTCCAATCCCTTTCGACTATTAAAAAGGACACTAGTCACTCCAATTTCCTATTGAATGAGCCCTTTTCGAAGTTTATACGACAACTCCTTCGATACGAAGTGCCCGGGTATGGAGAAAAAAAAACAAAAAAAAACACTGTGCCCACATCGTTCTTTACTTAGGCAGCGCTAGCGCGCTGCCTTTGTCATTGCTGAGATGTCTTATTGGCAACCAGCATACACATGGTGCGTTTTGATTTAATCCTAAGGCAATATTTAGTTTTTAAACATATTGGGCAAATTGCATAAAGTTGAACTAGGTAATAGCCCTAGAGATACAGTAACAAGACCGTTCAACTATGTTGAACAAAATGACTATCTTATAATTTCGATTGGAAGTGTTTTGATAATCATGAGCTAAAGAGGAGGGCTGATTGCCCTCCAATAACTTTTGACTCTTAAAAAGAGTAATAGAAATTACTAGCTATGATAGAGCATCGCTGCCTATGATTCTGCTTATATGCTCTTTTAATACTTACATGCGTATATATTTTTGATTTAATAGAAACTCCCCCTAAACGTTTCAACCTAGTGCCCTTAGTGTCCTTTATTACAGTAACCGTAGAAGTAGTATTCAAAGTATACACATAGTATCTGCTGGCTAATTCAAAATTCGGCCTAATTGAAAAGTCTAACTTAATAATGTAAGCCGTTATTGTGATATGGCTTTGTCACCCTTTTGACAATCTTCATGATCATAGTACGTTTTGATTTAATTCAACATCCGCCTTAATACTCCTTAAAAGCTTCACCTTAATACCCTTACACTGTGTAATAGCAATAGTTGTAGTAGCAATAGTGGTAGCAGGAGCAGTAGCATTAGTAGCAGTATTTAGATAGCACCTTTGTTTATTTGTTTTTCAACATCCCCTCCGACACACGATGTAATTTTCAACTTAATGCGATCAACCGGTCCTGAGGCATTGCTAATACGTTCTTGGCAACCTATGTGGGCGTTGTGGGTTTCGATTTATTTCAGCACAGTTTCGGTATAGCCCAAAATTTGTGCCTTAATACCCTTAGGCTTATTAGTAGTAGTCGTAGCACCAGTAGTTATAGTAGTAGCAGTAGTAGCAGTAGGGGTAGAGTTAATAGTAGTAGTCTTAGCTTTAGTAGCAGTAATAATAATAGTAGCAGTAATAGTAGTTGTAGGAGTAGAAATAGTAGTATCATGATGCAAATATTGTCTTTTGGTTAGTTCAACATCTCCCACAACAAGCCTTGTAAGTTTTCATTTCACACACGAAACTGTTCCCAAAATATTGCTGATATGCCGCTTTGACAGCCTGCATACGTATGGCAGCTTTCAGCCGTGTAACAGAAATTTTCAGAAATATCTTCTGAAACTTTCATCTTCATACCCTTAGACATAGTTGTAATAGTCGTCACAGCAGTAGTATTACCAGGGCCGTATCCAGAATATTTTTTCGGAGGGGCTTACACAAAAAACCTCAAAAAACACAAACAAAATTTGTTTATGTCCATTTTTGTTACGTTTTTATGAGTCAGACAAACATTTCGGGGAAGGAGGGGGGTTCAAACTCCCAAAGCCCTCCCCCTGGATACGGCCTTGAGTATTACTACTCAACTTAATACGCATAGCCCTTACTATGAAATTGTCGATATGCCCTTTTGTTAACTTGTATATTCATATACTTCTTAAAATTTTCATCTTAATGCTGTTAACCTTACAAGTAGTTACGATAGAAGTAGTAGTTGGAGCAATAGTAATAGTAGTAGTACAACTAGTAAATGTTGCAGTGGTAGTAGTATTAGTAGTAGTATGAACATATTGCTCTGGGGCGTTTTGTCAACCCTGGAGGCATTGCTATATGTTCTTTGGACTATTTTAAACAAAATGGCCATCGCACAATATCAATGAAATGCGTTTGGTGGGGATAGTTGGGGAGACTAGTTGACCTGCATCACTTTTGACTCTTAAAAGGGAACTAGAAATTCCAATTCCAACCAAATGAGCGAACTCTAAAGTTTAAACAACCATCCCTTCCATAAGAACCATAAATGCCCCAGGGGCATAATTTGCAATCATCGCCCTAGAATTTGGTGGCTTGTATCAACCGCAAAAGCAACGTTTCATGATCTTTGAACTATATTGAGTAAAAGGACTGGCTTAAAATTTCTATTGGATGCATCTTGGAAAAACTCGACGTTTGTGTGTGGAGAGAGGAGGTAGCTGTGCTCTGACCACTTTGCCTCGGAAAAATAGCACTAGAACTTCTTATTACCAATCCAATGAGTCCCCTCCAAAGTTTATACGACCATCCTTTCTATAAAAACGCTATATGCCTCCAGAGCATAAATTAAATCTTTTGCCCTGAGAGCTCAGGGGGTAGGGAAGTTTTCCTTAAAACATAATTTCCAGACCCTTCAACAACGATGAAAAATTGCTATCTCGAAATTTTGTTTGGATGTCTTTGGGGAAATGATGGATTTGTGGGGGGGGGGGGGTGGCGGGTCGCTCTTAAATCACTTTTTACTCTTAAAAAGGGCACAATAGCTTCCCATTTCAAATCAAATGGGCCACATTAGAAGTTTATACAACCACCCATTCCAAAAAATCCCTGTATGCCCCCAGGGCATGACTTACAGCCCTATCCCCAGGGCAATGGGGGGGGGGGGGTGGAGGGGCTGTGTCAACCCTAGAAGCATTGTTATATCTTTTTAAAATAACCCTCCAACTACGATGAGCGAAATTGCTATCTCCAAATTTTGATTGGATGTCTTTGGGAAAATGAAGAATTTGGGGGGGAGGGATTGGTTGCTCTCAGATCACTTTTGAATCTTAAAAAGGGCACTATAGCTTCTTATTTCATATCAAATTGGCCACATTAGAAGTTAATACAACCACCCATCCCAAAAAATCCCTGTATACCCCCAGGGCATGACTTACAACCCTATCCCCAGGGAACTGGAAGGCTTTGTCAACCCTAGAGGCCTCGTTATATCTTCTTTAGACCATTTTGAACAAAATCGCTGTCTCACAATTTCATTCACATTGGTTTGGAGAAAAGAGAGGAGGTCGGGCGGGGCGGGGCTATTTGCCCTCTATAACATTTGGTTCTTAAAAGATACCTAGAACTTTCCATTTTCAATTAAATGACCCTTAGAGGACCAAGGTTTATACAGACATACCTTCCATAAAAACCTTAAATGCCCCGGGGCATAGCTTAAATCCTTGCCCCCATGCTCTGGGGCTTTGTTTCAACTCCAAAAGTCTTGTTATATGATATTTAGACTGTTTTGAATAACATTACAATCTCCAAATTTCTATCAGACGCATTTCAGGAAAAAACGAGGTGTGGGGGGGGGTATCTGCCCTTCGATGAGTTTGACTTAAAAATATCACTAGAACTTCTGATTGTCAATCCAATGAGTCTCCTCCAAAGTATATGACCATCCTTTCTATAAAAACCTTAGATGTCCCCAAGGCATAACTTAAATCCTTTGCCGTGAGACCTGTGGGGGCGGCGATGCTTTCCTTAAAAAATAATTTTCCAGACCCTTCAACTGCGATGAACGAAATTGCTATGTCCAAATTTTGATTGGATGTCTTTGGGGAAATGATAGATTTTTTTTTGGGGGGGGGGGCTACTGGTTGATCTCAAATACCTTTTGATTTTTAAAAAGGGCACCACAGCTTCCCGTTTCAAATCAAATGAGCCACATCTAAAGTTTATACGACCACCCACTTTAAAAAGAAAACCCTTGTATGCCCTTAGGGCATGACTTACATCCATATCCCCCGGGAACGGGGGGGGGGGGGTGTCAACCCTAGAGGAATTGTTATATGTTATTTGGACCATTTTGAACAAAATCGCTATCTGACAAGCTCAGTCAGATTCGTTTGGTGAAAAGAGGGGTAGTCTGGAATGGGGGACTAGTTGCTCTCCCTCTCTTTTGATTCTTAAAAGAGAACTAGAACTTCCAATTTTCAACCAAATGAGCCTTAGAGGACAAAGGCTTATACAACTATAAACTCCATAAAAACCTTAAATACCCCAGAGACACAACTTAAATCCTGGCCCCCAGGTTCTGGGGGTTTGTTTCAACCCCAAAAGCCTTGTTGTGTGATATTTAGACTGTTTTGAATAAAATGGCTATCTCAAAATCTCTATCAGATGCATTTCAGGAAAATACGAGGTGTGAGTGTGGGGAGATGTATCTGCCTTTCGATCACTTTGAATCTTAAAAAGGGCACTAGCACTTCTGATTACCGATCCAATTAGCCCCCTCCGAAGCTTATACATCTTTTCTATAAGAACCCTATATGCCCCAAGGGTATTTCTTACAACCATTGTCCTGAAGACTGTAAGGGGAGAGGGAAGGGGGGGGGGGTCATCATGAAAGACATAATGTCCGAAAGTTTAAACGATGTTGAACCAAAGTGGCTATCTAAAAATTTTGATTGGAGGTGTTTGGGGAAATAATGGGCGTGGGCGGGGCTTGGGTGCCCTCCAATCCTTTTCGACTATTAAAAAGGGCACTAGCCCTTTCAATTTCCAATCGAATGAGTCCTTTAAGAAGTTTCTAGGACAACTCCTTCGATACCAAGTGCCATGGTCTAAAAAAAAAAAGAAAAAGAAATACTTTGTGCCAGCATCGTTCTTTACTTAGGCAACATTATTGCCCTGCCTACGATGTATATATACACATTTTTTTTCCTTGAAAACAATTTTGAATGAATCCAAACAGCTAAAGTAAAATACTTGTACAGGCAAACTAGAGTTTCACCCCAAACAATTTGCAACAGAAATAATTTTTACACCACATTGTAGAGAGAAAAAAAGCTGAACAACCTATCCAAAGTTTCACATTCTAGGTCGACGCAAAACTAGATTTTTTTTTTGCTTTTCGTGTCAATTTTTTCAGTTTTTTCTAAAAAAAATGAACTGTCGGTAAATGTTCGTTTTTCTGTATATGAAGTGCAGTATACAGAATTGCAATGAAGAGCTGAGCCTGAAAATAAAAGCAAATTTGATGTATAATGTGCCATAAAAAGTTTCATGATCATCAATATGTGATTATACCCTTCGTATCGTTGTGACCTCTTTTTTACTATACTATCAGAAGGCAACAATTCTGACATAAAACGATGAGCTGAGCCCAAAAATCAAATTAACATTATGTTATGTATCTAAGAAAACGTGTTTTATATTTATCAATATGCACTTTTTATTTTCATTTAACATTTTAGCACCTAACACTTATACTTTTAGCACTTGTCCACCAATTCGTCGGTTGTTGGTAAAAACAAATTATAACAGAAATGATTTTGAACTGAATTATTATTCCGATGTAAAAGACGAGATGAGTGCAAAAATTGAGTCAAATTTGGTGTACGGTAAATAAAAGTTTCAAAACCATCAATACGAGATTTTTACGCTTTTCGTCATCGTGACCCCAATTTTTTTTCCAGACCATCTTTCGCTGGCTAAATTGTCGGCTTTCAGATCTAATAATTAGTTAGCCTGAATCTAATCGTCGCAGGCTCCATAATCTGATGGGTTGGCATAAAAAAAGATATTGCAAGATGTTTATTAAAACATTAAAAATATTAGAAAAGGGAAATCATCTATGAAGCTGGTTTTCAACGACCAACATTTAAAATCTATCCTAGAATAAACTATTATCAGTACACTGACTAGTCTTCACAACTGACATAATTATCGATTTAACTTCATGAACACTTGAAAGACAGAATCAAATTCCGACTAGTATTCACAACTTATTCTTTTAATCCAGATATCTAAGCTTCAACGTTCTCCTCATCGTTATAGCTTTTTATTCTTGCAGAGTTAGAACACACTGTCCCTTTGCACGTTTTAAACGCTGTAGTGTAAGCTAAGCCGATTTTAGAGCAGCTACATTTCGTTGAGCTACATTCCAGTTTACAGGAGCACTTCCCGACTTTCAGAAGCATACGAGGGCTGGTAGGACGTCAGTAGTCAATGGATGCAAGAAGTAATATTTATTTTTCCAACCCTATTCCTCAGCTTTAAGTTCAAAATAAGGATATCCACTCTATACATGAACTTGGTAGAAAACCCTGTAATTTTGGAATTTAGCCGCATCAGAAGTTGGTGGCAACTCTTCTGGGTGGACGAACGTGCTACCTTGGTAGTATTATTAGTAAAGATGGTTGGAGCAGTGAAGATGTCAAAAGTAGAATAGCCAAGGCTCAGGGTGTTTTTTCACAGTTAAAAAAAAGTTTGGAAAATAGGAAGATAAGTCTGAAAACCAAGATTAGAATATTAGAAGCTACAGTGTCAAATATCGCTCTGAAGCATGGGCGCTCCAAAAAGCGGATGAAGATTTTCTAGATGTTTTCCAGAGAAATTGCTTAAGGATTGCTCTGGGTACATGGCTGACTGACCGTATTTCAAACAATAGGCTATACAAAAAATGTGGTTCAATACCGCTCTCTAGGGATATAATGAAAGAAAGGTTGAGGTGACTAGGGCACGTTGTGCGGATGAAGGATGACAGATTGCCGAAGCTTGCTCTTTTCGGCCAACCATCTAGGGCTAAACGGAAAGCAGGTCGTCCTCGTCTGGGATGGGAGGACGTCATAAAGAAAGATTTAAAAGAAATGGGAACTTCATGGGCGGGCGTAAAAAGGGAGGCTTTGAATAGATTGGGATGGAGGAGGAGCGTGCGTAGCTGTATTGGCCTCAGGCGGCTTGGTGCTGCCGTGTGTTGTTAGTAGTAGTAGTAGTTAAGAACACAGAAAAGCTATGGGAGGGCATAGAATCTATTGAGAAGGTAGAACTCTCCTAGACTTTGATTATACTGGTGATTTACCTATCCCTAGATCTAAATACAAGCAAAATGAAATATTTTTAGAGGTTTTCAGTGTTCAGGGTGGAAAAATGGGTTTCAAAATTAGTATAAGAATTTTAAAAGAAAAATAAGTCGCTTAAAGTACAGAATAAAAACTTCAGAAAAACAACCTTCAGAAAAAACAATAGGGCAGATTTATATACAATAGCTTATAAGACAGAAGGATTTTAGAATGCGAATTCTTAAAGTAGGCTACTGATCTGGTAAAATTTACATTTACCTCTCATTTGTATCAGAAATAAACTTCGTAAAATTCTACTTTAGCTACTTCCGTCTGTCATGAAAAAAGGTTAGGTTAGGAAAAGGAAAATTTCAGGGATGGGTCTAAAAGCTAAAGTATGTCCTGGAAAGGTATTTTGAAGTACCTACCTCAACTTCTTCTCCCTCTAGAGGATCCTGAAATTTACCTACATGACAGGCGCCTCAACGCCTAAAGCCCCAAATCTGAGTCAGTCCATCTAATACTTAAAGAATTTAGAACTCCTGGAACTTTTTTGGAACTCCTGGAGTATTTTTTTCCTACAGTTTTGCAAAAAGGGGAAAAACATCCCTGAGGAGAAGATAATCCAGATAAAAATTACACCCTCAAATTTTAACAAATTTTCAAATACCGGAGAAGAGGTTTCACGCACCTATCTACGAAAATACAAAATTTGGCGTCTTTCCAGAGAAGAATAACCACAAATTTTTAGTGGCAAAACCCTCTCTTGAAGGGCAGAATATGGTAAAACAAAACCAAGGGGAAAGGAATCTTTCAATGCAATCACCCTTAAGACATTTTCTTAACTACATTCACGTAAGGCTTTTATGGTACACATTAATTAAAAAGTTTTCTATATCCAAAATCCGTAATACAATGAAATGCCCTTGTTTTTTTTACCGTTTTCAGAAAAATTTCGTCTCCGTAACAGAGGTGCCCAACGGCAAGGTGGGGCTCAAGTAGAAATGGACGAATATTTGTACGAAAGTTTCGGGTTCGTAAGTCTAATGATGCATTTATTCATATTTTAATATATTTCCTGTTACATATATTCCTTGAATCGACCATTCTCTGTGTAAATTAATAATTCTTTTTTTTTCAGTGGCAGCAGTCATTACTGCGTTGGTCGTTTCCCCATTTGTCGCCACCAGTATTTTTGCGGTGTTTTGTATGGGACACTTAGGAGAGATTGTACTCATGATTTTGGTAAGTAGTTACAGATTTAAGTATTTATTAGTATTTTACAAAAATGCAAGGTATTGAAGAGGAGACACTTCCCTCAAAACTGGTATTGGAAAAAAAACCTCAAACAAAAATTTTTTGTTTGTTTTTAAAATCATGGCGGAAATCGTCTCCTCCGTTTTTGTGCCAAAAGAAAAACCCGCCCCCCAGTAGAAACTTGTTCCTGCATAAAACTTCCACATGGAGACTTTCTCTTATGGAAAACCCCCATATCCATACGGGAAGATACTCTAAACAATTCCAACCCAGAAAAATTTTCTTCCAGGCCAATTCCCTGACCATCTTCAAGTGTAAAGTTTTAGTGAAGTAAGTGAGTAAGTATGTATGACGGCACCAGATCCTTAAGGTCTAACCGGCTTTGCTGATCTCGGTTTCGTGGCCCTTCAGCCAGGAAGTGCAATGGGGGCTGGGGGCCACTCATGCTTTGGTTTCGCACACCCTTCCTGCTTACCTTCCCCATATTTCTCCAGGTACCCATTTAGAGCTAGGTCGACTCTGGCTCAGCTTACAGAGTCACACCACAAACGTCGGCAAAGAGAACTTTAGATAAATAACAAGAATTTCATATAGGAATTCCGACAGTGTAGAATTTCCTTTGGAAAGTTCACGCCCTGGAAAATTTCGTGCATACGGAAAAATAGGCTATCTTTGTGTGAAATAGCTAGTGAAATACAAAGATTTAGTGAAATACAAAGATGTTCCACTGCCCAAGTATTCTTCGCAGGCAAGTGTGGAGGGACAGCCAATGAGTTTGTCCACGGGAATAAAATTTTGTGGATTCGAGTATTTGAAAAAAAATTTGAATTCTTTCAAAACTATGATAAGTTTTGCGCTGAAGAAAACGGATTATACACCTGGCGACATAAGTCCAAGAGTTTTTGGCACCTTTTCACAAGCGCGTAACGTGCACCGATAGATGGAATGGCAACTACACTTGCCAACTAAACCCATGGGTAATTGTGACTGATCAGTTTTTCTGCCGAATTGTTACACCCCATCATTTAATTTGTGGTGTAATAACATAAAGAAACCAAATTTCATATCGGGAAATCGTTTTTTTTTCAAGGACGTCTAACGTTTCTTTGAACTTTGAAAACACTGAAATAGCTGTGCTATCGGAACACTCAACAAAATCAAGAAGATCAACTTCAGTGTCAAGACTATCTTACAACCTTTGCTACCACGTTGAACAAAATCGCTATCTCAAAATTTTAATTGAATGTGTTTGGGAAAATGGTGGGCGTGAGAGGTGGTTAGTTGCTTTCCATTCACTTTCGACTATTAAAAAGCGCAATAACCCTTTCAATTTCCAATCAAAGGAGCCGTATTTGAAGTTTCTAAGACAACACTTTCTATACAAACCTTATATGCCTACAGGGTACAACTTACAACTCTTGCCCTGAGGGCTTTGAGGGGGTTGTCATCCAAAAAGACCAAAGTTCCAGAACTTTTAACTACGTTGAACAAAATGAAAATCTCAAATCTTGATTGGATATGTTTGTGGAAATAGTGGGCATGAGAGGGGGTTAGTTGCCCTTCAATTACTTTCAGCTATTAAAAAAGGCGCTAGTCCTTTCAATTTTCATTTGAATGAGCCCTTTTTGAAATTTTACGACAACGCTTTCTATAAAACCTCATATACCCCCAGGGTATAACTTACAACCCTTACCCTGAGAGTTTTGGGGAGTTGTTATCCTCAAAAACATAATTTTCCGAACTTTCCACTACGTTGAAAAAAATGGCTATCTCAAAGTTTTGATTATATGTGTTTTGGAAAATGGTGTGGTTGAGAGGGGGGTTAGTGGCCCTCGAATTACTTTTGACTATTAAAAAGGCCACCAGCCATTTCAATCCCAATTGAATTGGATTCCAATTGGAGGAGCCTTTTTTGAAGTTTCTACAGCAACATTTCTTTAGGAACCTTAAATCCTCCCAGGCGTAACTTACAGCCCTTGCCCTGAGAACTGTTGGGAGTTGTGTTCCTTAAAGACCTAATTTCCCAAAATTTCAACGACTTTGAACAAAATGGCTATCTAAAAAATTTGATTGTATGGGTTTATGGAAAAGGAAGGCTTGGGAGCGGTGTGAGGTTGCCATCCGATCATTTTCGATTATTATATAGGAGTAGAAAAGGGGGTACCAGCCCGGACGGGTCTACTGGGGGGGTTTTCCTTTGGAAAGTGTTCTTAGCGCGGAGTTTGGTTATTTGGGGCTAATTCTAATGGGAGGGTTTTCGAAACGACTAATTCTTATATCTTTTTGGGAATTTCCGATTAATTTATCCAATGGGAAATGGAGTTAAACACTTCGTTAGCGGTCCGCGAGTGGCTTACCTGAGTGGAGGCTGGACATCTAGAGTGGGGAGCTTAATCTAGGAATACATGTAGGGAGCTTATATTGATGGCCATACTGACTCGAAATCAGATTGATGAGTTTCAGTTTCCCTTAGGAGCGAGTGGAGCCACAAGGACTAACAAGCTTGAGAAATATCAACACAAGAGCATAAAATAAAATAATAATGCATTTATTGTTACTTACATAGTATTCGCAGAGTTCTTGGTTGTATCAACAAATTAACAACACAGGTTTCCAATACAAATTGTACTGAGACGAAATATCTCAAAGTTTGTATACTTCAAAAATTTGTTACAACACAATCATGATCAAAAAATTGCTCGAAGACTGGTGTAAAACTCAAACTAAGACTGCAAATAGACTGAAAATAGACTCATAGTAGACTGAAAAATAGACTGGCCCAAAATTGTTAAGTTCTAACTATCTATCCTCTGCAACTATGCCGGAGGTTACGTTTAGGCGTTGCTAAAAGTATATTTTCTCAGTCCTTATTGGCTGCACTATTGTCCTACATTACTATTGGACTGGCTTGCACCAATGAGCTACTTGGGTTTAATTACAGTTTATGACTTTTAAGATGTCACTCTGGAATTTTTCTAGCAACTAAAAATTCTACACTGCAATATTTTGCTAACAGGTGTCGCTTAATTTATGACTTTTAAGCTATCACTTTGGGATTTTTTTCAAACGATCAAAGTTTTGTATTGTAATATTTTCCCAGCAGGGTGTCGCTTAATTTTCAGAGGACTTATATTTTATTTATTTGAAAGTTGGTAAGTGATAATACTATTTAATTGCACTAAGATACTCAGGTGTTAAACTTAGTCTCCAGAACAATGCAGTTAGTTTAAGCAAATATTTTACATCTCGAGTGACTACTTTTTTTCGCATTGTAAATCTTACTGTTTTGTCAGTTTGATATTTTCGAGCGCTTATTATTTGAACATAGGTGTTAATCACCTGTCGTGCAAGATTTGATCAAGCTAATATTTATTGGATACTTTGGAGACGGGGGGTCGGATTTACTTGTTGCATTTCCTGTGGGAAAGATTTTTTGTTAAATTAACTACGTTTATTTCGGTATTTTAAATTGAACACTTGATATTTGTTTGATTTATAGGTTACTTGAATTTTTGAATTAACATTCTTGGGTGATGTTATTTTACTGGGGTAAATTTTAATTGGGGAATTTTGATGTATATTTTTTGACAATCCATCCCATTACATATAATCCATCCCAATTTTAACGATGTCCTCATCGTTGTTACGCTCCTCCCACTTTCGAATTTTTTTTTTTTTTTTTTTTTTAGTAATTTATTTTGTAATTATTACTTGAATTAGCTCTGCTTTGGTAATATTAAAATATATTTTTTTTTTTATATACTTGATTTATATAATATACTATACATTTAAAAACATCACTTTTAAAGTTTATGTTCTAATCACTCGATTTGGCGAATGGGCCAAAGAGTTTCTGCATTAGGTTATGTGATTATATGGTAATTATTATTTCCTCCACCTAACACTAAGTTTACCTTCACCTTATATGATTATCTAATTACTGAACATGGTACATTTTGCCTTTCTAATACTCGACTTTACTTTCACCTGACGCTAAAATGACACGATTAAATTTTTATTCCTTCGCCTAATATGATAATACTTCTACTTAGTTTTAACTAATCTATGTTCGGCTTTAATAATTGTTTTATTACTTAACGTGGTACATGTTTGCTACTTCTAATGCTAATCTATGCCTCCACCTGACATTACATAGGTACGATTATATTATTATTCCTTCACCCATTATTAAAATTCCTTTACCTGACGTTCTAATACTCCTACATGGCTCCAACTATTTAAGCTCCGCTTATGTAATTATTTCGTTATTTAACGTGATACATGTGTGCTACTTCTAATGCTAGTTTTTATTTACACCTAACGCTAAGTTGGTTTGATAGGTATTTGAGATGCTTTTCAAAAAAGCATGTTACAACGTCTAAAACATCTAACTACATCTAAATTTTTAGCACACCAAAATTAAAATAATTTGCAAGAAAAAGTTTAACACATTAACTGATTTCAATACCAATGTCTGATTGCAACACTGAGATTATGTAATTTACATTGATTTTCATTTATTTTATGAAAAGCTCTTTATGTTCTTTAAAGTTATTAGCTAGATACATAAGATTTCACACTTACTTCATCATTCTACGTGTCTATATTACTCACATACGTTTTCACTCTTACTTTGGGCTTCCAGTCACTCAATTACTGGGTTGGCTAATTGTTCATGGTTTGTCTTCTTGGTGTTTTGCTTTCTGTCGCTTGTTCTTTGGAATAAGTGTTCCTGTTGTCCGCAAGTATGACTATATGCACAAAATTGTCCGTGCGTGGTTCATTACATCATATACGAGGGGTTGATGTTGTAGATTCGTTGAAATGTCTATTAGGTACATAACCCTTGGGGAATTGATTACATGAAATGGGTATCTTGGTCGCTAGCTGGGTATCTCTTCTTTGATACTATTTGGCCCGGGAAAATCAAATACTCGTACAGTCTGTGTTTCCCGTAAATTTTTCACGCTCAATCCATCTTTTATTTGGACTATGGGCTGTGTTTCTACATTTAACGTTAACTATGGCACGATTGTAACTTGATTTAAGTGCCTTGGCTCGACGCATTGTCTTTGATTTTCAGTTCAATGATTCACAACTATTGATAGCTTAATATGGAGATGAAAACAACTGTTTGGTTCTCTTCTCTGAACACTTCATTTTGGGAAAAACTTTAGCACGTACAGTTTATGTTTCCCACAAAAATTGATTATGATTGGTTCTTCATCTGGTGGAGGATGATTTGGTTTTGTGACATCCAACATTAATTGGATAGTCAAAACTTAAACTTTTTGTCTTGGTTAATATATTGTCTCTGATATGGGGCTTAAGATACATAGTCCTTGAGGGATTTACTCTAGGTTTATTCTTGGTGTTTCAAACATTAAATCTTAAGGCCGTTGCCGTCTAAGGATCTGACGGTTATTCATGCGGTTTTAAGACATGACCGGTAGAGGAGACTCTTTAGGTAATCATCAATTCAGGCATATATTTCTGTATAGGGTCCTTGGTTCCCGACACAGCTTGAGGTAAAATTACCTGGTACAGGGTTCTCTATCTGGTATGTGATATGGATTTGTGATCAGAGTATTGCCTTGAGGTATTTTATTTGTGAGTACTTATCGGTGGTTGACGAAGGATGGGAGTAGATGTTACTGAGTTGTATCAGTGTCGCGTGTTGGTACACCATAATTAGTCTGAAACGATTGCACTTATTCTTAGAACAGAAATACCCTTTCAAAATCATTTTCTTTGCGTAGTTACAGGGTTTGCAACATGTATAATAACCACATACAGTTTTCGAAATATTCTGCGTGGACAATCTTTGAAAGAACAGTTATTATTCGTGTTGCTAATAACATCGACTTATTGAAGGCCTGGTTCGACACAACGCAAGAAAATAAGGGCAGATTTCATGCTTTCATGCATGTTGCCGCGATCATTAGATTACTATCATATAAATAAGGTAATCATCAGAAAAATGACAAACGACTATGTGTATACACGCATATATGTGCATTTGGCACATATTCAATATTCAATACATTTTTTAAATATTATTAACGCTCATATACCTTAACATTTACTTTTCTATTATACTACTATTTTCGAGGTAGGCAATCTGTTTTAAGTGATAGGTCTTGGTTTACCAAAAATTAACAAGTATTTAGTGTCTAAGCATGGTTATACTGATTAAAATATTTATCTTTTGAGGTATGTGCACCTATGCGGCTGCAAAAACAAAAAAGAAAAATATTGTATCGAACATGGTACGAATGAGGACCTCTATTCTCACTCGCTCGATCATGTCTTCCCTTATTTTTTTTCTTAAGAGTTATCAGGGAGTTCCGGGTTCAGGTTTTGCGTCTCGTTTGGCTCAATACAATCTTCCTCTGGGTTTTGTCTCCGTTGTGTCATAATTTTTCCATAGCTTTAATCAACAAGATCCTCATGGTTAGGTGACTCAATGAGTTACAGTATCGTAAACGATTAAATATTCCACAAGAGATGAGCTGAAGACGCTCCACATTGGTTTCTCGTATGTGATAATCTTCGGTCTCCTTGTGAATAGGAGAATTGATATTTCCCATGCATTATGACTATTTTGGGGGTAGTTCCCATGCTTAGGTATGATTCCCTGCCTTATGACGTCTTGGGCCACTGCGTGAACAATGAAAATTATCATGGCCTTTATTAATCGCACCTTCCTGTCTATTTCTAAAATTAATATATGTTAATTTATCTTGCAATGTAATCTATTCCTAATTTTTTTGATTTTATTCTTTAGGGTTTTGAATATAGATTGCATTATTACGCGAACAGCTAACATCGTTAGCTACATGGCTTCTAAATATATTGAAGGTACTAACCCTTTTTCGTATTGTATTTTATTCCCAATTTTCCTGTTACGGATCGATATTTGGGTTTATTTGCCAATCGTATTCCGAAACTATACGATTTTTGTCATATTTTCTTAAATCTTATTTGAAGTTCCATTTTTTTTTTTTTTTATTTCGCGAGGAATTATTCCTTTTATTTATTAAAAATTATAATTGCCGCTAATTATATTACATCTTCTTTTGCGTTCTTTATAAAAATGTACTCTGTATCGATAACTGCTTTGGCCTTTTCATTATTTGGTCTTTTCAGAACATTTCAGAACAATGGCCAAAAGAAGGTAGTTTCTATTGATCTCTGTCTAGTTAATAATTTTTTTTCAAGATTGGTTATGATCATGGTACACTCTAGGTCGAAGTCAAACTACCTTTTCACCGGCATTTCCTCAATACATCGGGTACTAATTCGTTCAACCATAACTTACTTAAAGCTCCATGTTAACCAATAATGAATATTTACTTTGTGTGGAAACAAGGCAACTTTAGGATGAAGTTGAACTACTTTTTCACCAGTGCCACCTTGCACCTGGCTATTTGTGTGTTCGAACATAATATCATTCCTAAAGTTCCGTACTCTAGTTTAACGACTTTGCGGTCGGCTTATAGTCTTAAAATTATAGGGATTTTCGAGAAACTAACTTTTTATCAATATATTGATAATGTATTTATAACTCATGACATTTAATATAATTAGTAGTTACATAAATATTAACACAATACTAGTTTATAATGCATTTCTTGATATTAATCAATATTCATAGTTATAACACTTCAGGTAATATTATATGGTTTTTTTTTCATCATTCAATTTAACAAGATTATTTATATACACAGTTCCTCCCACTTAGGTTGGGTTTTAATTTCAATATGGGCGCATCATCCGGTAGGGCCGCTTTTGAATTTGGATATTTGAGCATATCTAGAAGCCGATAATCTTCCCATGGAGAAACATTTGGGCAGAGAAATTGTAGTTCAAATATTATATCATTTTTACCGTTTTAAGGCATATTTATGTACATTAAATACATTAAAAGTTGGTTTGGGATGTGCAGGCCTTCCAGGGTAGCGGTTATGTCATTCCTTCGCATATTTTGACGAATGATTTGCCGGCACAGCTGAGATAATAACAATGGGTTATTTATTATTTTTACCACAGAGAAACTTAAATTTACGTGCGATTGGCAACAGCATAATTGCTCACGCACAATCACGTCTAACCCAGGGACTATTTTTCTTCCAAAATTTTCATCCTCTTGAAAGAGATTCAGGGTTATTTTCTTTATGTCTTTATAATCTCTTGGGGCAACCTGGAAAATTGCGAATCCCATTGAAGGGTTTATCGGATTTAGATATGTGTTATTTACACAATTGACGTATAAGATTTTAAGAAAGTTTTCACCTTCTAACATATGTCCTTGGTCGATTAATATAGAGAGAATCTTAATGGGCCAAATTGTAGTTATATTATTATCATCTTGATCGTACCAAATATTGTTTGCAATATACTTAGACAACGAGCTATATTTTGTTGCTGGGATATGTTCCACTAAGATTCGGAAGGCCAGATTGGCACTTCGTCTAGTTTGCTCTATTGTTCGTGTCAGCGCACGTGCACTAAAATTATATAGCACTAGGCTTGCCGTTAATCTTAGGATTATTTTTGGTTCTACCATAGTTATATGAGATTTTAGAAGATAGTATAATTTTGGGCAATCAAGATTTTCTACTGTTCTAATAAGTTCCTCTTCTTTCATTAAATTGTCAATATGTCCCCATTCCCTTAACGGAGCATTAATATTGTCTAACTTTTTTTGACAGAGGATGGAAGTCAAGTGATTGCATGGTGGAATAATATACACCATGCGCATCATTGGCTCCGACTTCCTATGGTTGGGGGTCCATCCGTTTTCACTATTATACGTCATGTGGATGTTTGAGTCATTTTTCCTATATTGTTCTAAGGTATTCTGTGGCGTTGACCGTTAACTGTTGTTTTATTTTACTTTTTGTGAATTAGAATTGCCATTTATATTGAGCTTTTATTAATTGCCGAAAGAGAAAAAAATTTTGTTACCTTCGAAGTGTGCGGTATTTTACTTCTGATTTTTCGGCTAAAAGTTTTATTCTCTTTGTTTTAAGTGTTGTTTTTTTAAATAATGGGAAAAAAATTTTTTTTTTTTTTTTAACGTTTGAAGTAAATGAGGTACTACTACTGGGTTTTTTTTTGTTTTTGCCTAAATCATATTCTAAAAGGTATGAGTGGGTTTTTCGGGTCTGAATCGTTAAGGAGAGGATTGTATTATATTACAGGTTAGCATATTTCATTTAGTGTGATATTTGTTGATCGGTTTGAGGGAACTCTAAAGTTTTCTACTGGCATTTGCTGTGGCATTTGATTTCTATGATTGTTGAACCTTTATTTACAACTAAATTTTTCTTAAGTAATCTATGATTAACGAGGCAAGTTTTTCTTTTAAACACTAGTTTCCATTAATTTCGTTAAGGCCCTTTTTTTTGAGAATATAGGTTTATTTTTTTTTCAAAATTCAGCTGTGAGGCTGTAATGCCTCTTTTATTTATCTTTATATTTCATTTAATTGTGACGTGACTAAATTATCTATTCTTCCACTTTCATCTGCTTAGTATCTCCTTTGTTAATTGGGAGTTAAGTGAGTTGAAGTGTAACTCATTTACTTTTAAGGTGTTGATTTATTCTTCTCCTGTGGCGGTGTTAACGCCACCGAATATCGAGTTCTAAATTGATTTCCAAATATACGGCCTTTGAAGCCTTATCATCAAGTAAATTTTAGCTGAATAATCTTCACAAACAAGGATACTGATTTGGGAGTCAAAATTCAGTACATAGCCCGTCAACAACACACTAGCCTATAATGTTTTTCACATCTCGACCACGTGGCGTTATTACTTGAGAGTTTCATCGTTTGTCATAGGCCATATGAACTTAATTCCTTTATAATTCTCAAATGAAAATTAAAATATATTCGTTGTTGCTATATTTTGATGCCACTAAGATGCCGCACAACTGAGGGGGGGGGCTCATAAATTTGATTATAATGTTACTTATAATATCTGTAATTCTTTTTCTTGGTATTTATTTTTTTTTTTTTTAATGAAATTAAGATATATTTACGTTTTGTAGCGTATTCGTTGAAGGGTGGAAACCGATTTAGTCTAATTCGGGTGCAATAATTCACCACAAGATACAATTTTATGTTATAAAGTTGTTGGAAATGCTATAGAAGAACATGGGAATCAAATCAAAACGCGTTGTTTAAAGCTTGATTGATTTAAGTTTTCATGAAAGCCAGATTATTACGCGCAAGGGATTGTCTTATGTGGCGGTCTTGTTATATAATAAAAATAGATTATTTTCAATCATAACCCTTCTGGGTCATCGTAGGGCATATTATCCCTATTTAGGGGGCGAATAATTAGGAATCTGCGGATTGGCCCGTTTTTTTTTTTTTTAGCTTAGAAGTGCGCAAATAATTACATTTAGCTGTTTTCTTTTTTTTGGATTCGTTACGTTTTAGCATTTATTTTTTGTGATAGGGGTTGTGCCACATGGCGCAGGTATGGTATTATCGAGAATTGCACAGGTATATGTTAGTGTTTAAGATGGTCCTAAAAAGAATTCGCCCAATAGTCTCTCCTTTTTCTTTCTTTCTTTGTTTCCTCCCGGCACTATACGTTAGGCCACGGATGTGCCGCATAAGTGTGCTGCGCGACTAAAAAGGGGGGAATTCGTAATTTTGATTTGAATATTACCCATTTCATCTGTAGTCCCTTTTCTTTGGGGTTTTATTGATATTCTTTACTAGGTCAGCATCTTATAGGAGTTTGATTGCTTGAAAATTTAGTTTTATTTTATCTTTTGATTAAGGATCTTTGAAACATGTTTTAGGTCAAAGGGCAAGAGTGTTTTGCAGATGTTAAGATTATTCATTTGTTCTCCTTAATGGCTTAACCTTCGCTAAATTGTTTTAGCCACTACCCTTGAACTATCCGTATATATATTCATTATCAAACTGTTAACTTTAGTTTTGTTAACTTTGTACCACAGTGGACAAAACTTGGCTTTTGTAAATATGGTGATTGACTATATCATATTCCTTATTGGGGGGATAGGGATTTGCGGGGACTAAAGGCCGTGGCTCGTTCATAAGGTTAGTAAAAATTATTAAGTATTGTTTTGCTGTAGGTGCATTTATGTGTTACTATAATTCTCTTTTTTTTTTTTTTTTAAACTGTTTGGTTTTATATTTGGCCCTTCTGGCAGGCTATTTTTGTAATTTACTTGTCTTATATATAGATAATATAGGACGGACTGTAAGATCGTAAGCGAATAATTTTATTTAATAATAGCTTGGCGTTTGGTTTTTTTTTTTGGTCGTGATTATCTTCTAATCACAATTCTAAACCTTTCTAGGGCTCGGAAACTGTATGGCCTAGGAAAAAGTTTATTTTTTTCATTTTTTAATCCTTTGTTAGAGGTTATTTATTATAACTTAATTGCGCGGTTCTTTTGTAGAGTTTTACTCGCCTTAATGTAAAATTGGTTTAATTTAGTGCTGCAATTCTTTAGGGTTTTTGATGATTATTTAATAAAAAAAACAAGTTTTTTTAACTGAAAGTAAGGAACGACGTTAAAACTTAAAACGAACAGAAATTATTCCGTATATGAAGGGGGCTGTCCCCTCCTCAACGCCTCGCTCTTTACGCTAAAGTTTTTTTATTGTTTAAAAAAATAGAGTTGTGAGAAAGTCAAACTTTAGCGTAAAGAGCGAGGCGTTGAGGAGGGGACAGCCCCCTTCATATACGGAATAATTTCTGTTCGTTTTAAGTTTTAACGTCGTTCCTTACTTTCAGTTAAAAAACTTGTTTTTTTTATTTAATTTTTGAACGTTTTTGAATTAATGCAGGTTTTGATTTTGGCTCACCGTACATGAATAATTAAAACAAAATTTGCATATTATATTTGGTTAAATGGCTTTCTCGAAACTTGTTTAATTTTATTTACGAACGTTTTTATTAGTAATAAATATACGTAACTTAGAATTAACTTACGTAATGAATTTCTATATTCATAAATTTTTAACACGTATATTAGAGGGTTCGCCCCCTAGTCAATACCCTGCTCTTTAAACTATAGTTCGAATTTTTTTTCCAGTTCTTTAAAAATGATCTCTTAATCACAATCAGTTGATCAGTTGAAAAACTTGTTTTTTTTTTTATTTAATTACTGATCTTTTTGTTTAATAATTCTGGGAAATCCGGCGCCCCCTTCATAGCAATGTCCCTTCCCCCAGGAAAACTTCCTTAATGGAAAGAACCTTCCATATAGCCCCCGACCCGCGCCTTCCCCCACCTACCAGAAAAAATCTCCTCTGAAAAAGTCTGTATACTTCCCAATAACCAATACTATATGTTAACATTGAGTAAAGTTCATAACTTTCAGCCCTCCCCCTGGGGACTTTGGGGGATCAAGTCATCCTAAAAGACATTTTTATCATATTTTCGACCATGGTGAACAAAATGGCTATCTCAAAATTTTGATCGGATGACTTTGGGAAAAAAATGAGCGTGGGAGGGGGCCTAGTTGCACTCCATTTTTTTTGGTCACTTAAAAACGGCAATAGAACTTTTAATTTCCGTTCCAATGAGCCCTCCCACGATATACTAGGACCACAGGGTCTATACGAACACCCCTGGGAAAAAAAAACAACAAACAAAAAAATAAACAAACAAACAAACAAATAAACACGCCTCCGTGATCTGTCTTATGGCAAAAAATGGAAAATTCCATATTTTTGTAGATAGGAGCTTGAAACCACTACAGTAGGGTTCTCTGATACGCTGAATATGATTTTGTGATTTTCATTAAGGTTCTATATTTTTTAGGGGGTCTTTCCCCCTTTTTTCGAAAATCAGCCAAATTTTCTCAGGCACATAACTTTTGATGGGTAAGATTAAACTTAATGAAACTTATATATTTGAAATCAGAATTAAAATCTGATTCTTTTGATGTATCTATTAGTATCAAAATCCCGTTTTTTAGAGTTTCGGTTACCATTGAGCCGGGTCGCTCCTTACTTACAGTTCGTTACCACGAACTGTTTTATTTATCCTTTGCTTATCGGCTGTGAGCATTCTACTGCTTTGCTAACTGTTGCAAAACTAATGCGTTATTTAGCCACTAGTTAGTTACAATTTTAATTTATGGTACAACAATTATATATTAGGAAAATATACTCCCTATAGTTGGAAATCAAGAATTGAAATAAATCAACATACGGTTTTTTTTTTTTTTTCGTTTTAATTATATTTTTAATTTGACTTATTAGTACGATATTTTGGAATTTTTATAATAATATAACGTATTTCTGGTTCATTGAAGGTTTTTCTTTAATGTTGGTCACTCTTGATTTAGGGGATATGTGAGTTATTACTTAGTTATGCCAATCAAGAAATTTTATTTAACCGAATAGGCTAGAGCACAAAAATGGGCTAGGCCAAAAAAAATAATTTTTCCTTTTAGGTTCCCTTTTTTTTTTATATATTTATTGGGCCTGTTTTTGTTTCTCACGGATCACACTGCCTACGTGGTTTTATTCGTATTTGTGGATATATTTTCTATTAAGGATTATATCACACTTTTGTAAGTTGAAAGGTCCGAGTCAAAATTAATATTTTAAGTTCTGCAATTTTGACTTATTTTTATATTTTATAAGGATTTTATATAGGGCTTATTTTTATATTTTTCTTGCAAACTATTTTCACGTTCTTTAAGGTTACTAAAAATTTTCGTTTGCATCAATTTTTTTTTTAGCAATTGATTTCTTTTATTTATTTAGGCTTCGGAACGGAACTGAGTATTATTTCATTTATGTTCTATTATGCCAGGCCAATTTATGAGCAATATACGACTAAATATATAATTAAGGATATATCGTAGACATCAGTTTTTGATAGCAAGCTATTTTTTCTTTTACTCTCCTTATTTTATCAGGACCAATTTTTTTTTTTTTTTTTTTTACTGCGGGGGTGTTGATATTTGAGAAAAATTTTGGTATGGTAGGCTAATTTTTTTTTTTTTCTAGTTGGCGAAAAGATTATTAATTATAGGTATTAAATTGACTCAGAGTACACGATACCACACGGGTCAAATGTTTCTTTTCTTTTTTTTTCTTTTTTTTTTTTTTAATTAAGAGATGAAAAGTGAAGGCGATTTAACTCGAGGCCAATATGCTTATGTGATTTGGCAATTCTACCGTAAATTAGTGGTCTCAACTATGTTTGGAAATTGCGGGTTTTGATTATGGTCATGTAGGCCCCTTATTTTTGCTGACTTTTATTTGGAAGAATACTTCTAAATGCTATTTGCGCTAAAGCCTTTTCGAGTTTTATTGTAAGAATTTGTTGCTAATTAATTGTGAAAATTGGTTGCAAAAAAAAATCGTGCGACTTATCTTGCTCGATTTTAGGAAAATAGATTTGTGAGGTCTTGAATATGAGAAAGGATTTGAAGGAATAGTAAGGGCTGCCTTTGTTGTTCCGATTGATTAAGAATTTTTTGTCTATAATAACGAAAATTTGCATTACTAATTAAGGATAAATTTGCGCATTTCCCATTTTTTGTATTGGGTGGAGGCCAACTAGTACACATGGTGCATGCTAGGGTAACTTAATAATCTTAACGTGACTTCTGTGGCTTCTACCGATATCAAGGGTATTTTTTTTGTATTAATTGGTTGGTACGTGTCTTTTTGAGGTAAAACAAAAAAAAACACATGGGGGTAAGGCTGAGGATGGCCAAATTTCGCCGTTTTGGCTTTTGTAATTTTTTTGAATGCATTGGTGTTTGTGGTTTTGTTTGGAGGAACGTATAAGCGAATCTATCAATTTAACATTATTGTTTGTTTGAATTATTTTTGATTGGTTAATTTTTTGCAGAATTTTCAGTTCATATGATGACTGAGGCCTGCTTCCGTTATTTAGATTAACAGCGGCCCTATATCTATAATTTGGTTAATTACCGTATGCTTATTTGAGCTAAATCATGCCTCGGATTGTTATTTTCTTACATAGATATGTATATATATATTCATTTATCTAATTAATAACCATGATAAGCCTGCTTATTATATTGCCACTGAATACCTGTTTTTCTAATTGTTCCTTAGCTGGGTGATTAATACAATAATAACTCGCGTGTATACTTTTTTTGACTAAATATTCTAAGTTGTTTCGTATATTATAGCCTTACCGGCAGGTTTGGATGCTGGTTATTTCCGATCATCTTTTCTTTTGATTAAATTTAGTATCTTTTGAAATTACGTATTTGATTAGATTTCGCATTATTTGATTCCGTATTTTATTTTTTGATAAGGAAAAAATATCCTACAATTGATGTTCTAGGTGTAGGATCTATCCTAGTGACCTGTCAGCTTATCGAATATCTAAGTACAAACATTCAAGACCTCGGAAGGGGGGATAGATATTTTCGGTGTATCATTCCTCCAAAGCCTTCCCGGATCGATTGCCAAGTTGAGTATTCAGGCACCGATCTGAACGCTATATCAAATTTAAAAGTAAATTTTGCATTATAATTTTTGAGGTTATAAATCTCTTATATATTCACTCATAAGGGGGAAATTTATAATATATTTGTTTATTTTATTTATTATTCCTTTATCATTAGAAAAACGCTATATTCTTGGCTAGCGGAAATAAAAAAAATTTTGTTCGTAATAATATATACATTTTTACCTTTTTTTTGAGTTTAATTAATTCGCGTGTCTAATATTCCTTAGTTTTCTGTACCTTCTGGCAATGGTTGGGTTGTGGGTGTTCCTTGTGGTGCAGGCATTTCTGAGGAATCTTGGTCCGTAATAGCATTCTCTTGGGCGTCAGGGTACTGGTTCCTCGTAATTATATTATTACCCGTTGGAGGATTCTGCTGATTAGTTTTCACTTGGGGTTTCATGTGATGCTGACGAGTCTGATTTGGAATCGCCAAATGTGCAGGTTGGGATGATCCTTCGTTGTAACTATTAGTAAGAAGATTTTCCAAATGGGGGCTGAGGGGTAGATCAATTTCAACGGTAAAACATGTTGCAACCATTTGTTCCAAACTTGAGCAAAAATCTCTTTGTTTCTGTAGTTCCTTATTAACTCCGACATGGTTTTCTTTTAGCTGTTTCTCTAAAATATCTTGTTGCAGCTTAATTATTTCTTTTTGTGCCTTCAAGTGGTCGTACTTATGTTGCATTTCCAGAATCTTTGCCCTCTGGGGTGTTAGGAGTTCTTGTATTGCCATCGTCGCGGACAGGATGGTACTATTCTTGTAATCTTGTACTTTTTTTCCAATTTCCTGCAATTTATCGTACAATACTTGTAATTTTAGGATCTGGTCGGGATAATTGTATCCCTCGACAATTGCGGTGTCACTAATTGATTCCATTTCATTCTGGATGTTGGTGACTCGTTCCTTTCCCTCTATAAATTGGGCCTCTATTAATTTGTCTATTTGCTTAGTAATTAGGATCTCATTTATCTTTTTGTTCATTTTTTCTTGGGAGGCCTTAACTTCGCTAAGCGATTTAAGTACGGTTTCTATCATATTTTCAATTTTCGATTTTTCCGTTATTAATTCTGCCGATGCCACTAGGAGTTTTCCTCGTACTTGAAATAGCTGATCCATACTTGTTCTGTCAGTAATAGGGTTGCACTAGTTATTTTTCTTTCGGAGGGGGGGCTTGAACAATTCTCGTCTACTTCTATCTTCGGGGTTCTTTACCAAGCCGAGGTTTAGTTTATCTGGAAAAATTAACTATTGACTTATTTCGACCTTTTATGGGCAACACAATAAAAGTCGCCCATATATTCTTCATATGTTTTTTTTTTTTAAACTGCTCTTTATGATTTAATATTACCTTATAATTTTTTTTTTGGGGGTGGATACTTTTTCCTAGACATATTTCCATTTTTCCGGTCTCTTGCTAATTCGGCCAGATTTCGTGGTAACCTCCTGTTCGTTTTCTGGCGTTTTACTCTTTTTTGACTTTCCCATGGATATTAGATCAAATTTCTTATATTGTTTCAAAAGGAATTTTTGGCCTTTTGCCTTAGCCTGTTTTGCATGGGCAGTAGCCGAAGTGGGTTTTTGTTTTCGTGCGTCTTGGGGTTCATCATCGGACTCGGTCGAGCTAGTTCCTGAGGATTCATCATTATGGCTTTCTGGGGTTGTCCCTTGAGGTTTTGTGGTATCTCCTGCCCTTGCTTCATATATCTCGTCTGTTCTAGAGGTTGAGGGTTTATTTTCTATTTCCTCACGCTGAGGTCCTGTTTCGGGGGAGTTAAAAGATTCCTAGGAACTCTGGGAGGAGTCACATACTTTTGGAGAATGTCTCCACTGCTTGAACGCCATATCTTCCGGGGGGTGTGGTGTGTTTCGTAACATGGTCTGTTTCCAGGAGTGAGAGTCTTTGGGTTTCACTTTGGACATCGTTATGTGACGGTATTGTCCCAAGTTTTCATCTTCAGGGCGTTCCTGTGTCCACGGCAAGGTACTTTGCCTTGTTTTTATCGGATAATTAATAATGTCCATGGCCTCTCTCAGGTTTTTTGTATTTTTATCCCTAGGAGGAGTTTTCCTCCTCTTTGTACCTGGGGTTTCCACGACTCCGTTTAGTTCCTCCTGTAGCGACAGGGGTCTTTCTATTGGGGTTGCTGGGGATACCATGTCATCAGGAAATATTTTGGGGGGGCACGGAGTTGAAATTCTATCGGGGAAAAATTGGGTTTTTGGCGACAACGTTTAATCCAGTTCTTGCTCTGAGCTTTCCGTGGATGAGCTCTCTGGGCTTTTTGGGGTTCTTGCAGGCATGGGTATTAGGGGTTTTCTTTTAGGGATGACTAGATTTTTCATGGCTAAAAATTCTTAAAAAATATTCCTCCTCACTATTATTTTCAAAATAGTTTTGTTTGAAATTAAAGGGTTTTAGTTCGGATATCCTGGACTTAGGGAATCGATTTTCCGCGTTTGATGAATCTGAAGATTGGGGTTTGGGTGCCCACTTAACAGGGTATTTGGCGCCTTTCATACGGCTTACATGTGCCTTGTATGTTCTTCCGTTTTCTGGATTTATCATTTTAAAAGTAAAATCGTTGTCATATTTTTTGAATATTCTGTAGGGTCCTGAATATTTATTGGAAAGTTTTTTGCCTTCCAGTTTAGCTTCATTTTTCAAATAGACACGGTCGCCTAACTTAAAATATATATTCACTTTGATTTTGGGTTGAGTCCTCAACTCTTGATTTGTTTTACATTTTTCTAACTCCTTTATGACTATTCTAGATGTTTTTCTCAATCTAGTCATGGAACCCTGTCTGTGGTCATCCGAGCCTTTGAAATATTGTATCTAATATATGATCTCTTTATAGTTTATATCATAGTAGCGTCAGAACAAAAGAAAGAATGGATTTTACTTGGTCGCTTCAGAGTATGCCGTGTTAATTACATTATTTAAATAAGGTAGATACTGATCCCAACGTTCCGGTTGTCCTGTGTATAAATGCTCAAAACGTTGGAAAAAATCTTGTGCCTATTTTCAATTTTTCCCTTAGCTTGTGGGTGATAGGGGGAGGTTACTAGTTTCTCTATTTTGAAAGAACACAGTAGATCTCTAGTTACTTTAGAAACAAAGTTGGATCCATTGTCACTAATGACCTGGTTAGGAACGCCAAACTCTAAAAATATTTTTGATAGGGCTTTGCTAGTGGCATATGCGCCTTGATTTTTCAATGCTTTGGCAAAAGTGAAGCCGGTAAAATGGTCTATTACTGAAAGGATGCAAGTATGACCTCTATTAGAAACAGGTAATCCTCCACTTGTACCAAAAAGGTCAAATGAAACGATGTCGAAAGGGAACCTTGCCATTGGCACTCTTCCCAAGGGGGGATTTGGGTACGTTTGAGGATTTTTTCTTAAGTTACAAGCTTCACATGTACTTATAAAATCTTTGAGTTTTGCTAATGCCGACGGGGCATAAAAGTATTGTTTTAACTTGTGGAATGTTTTGGTTATTCCTAAGTGTCCGCCTATTTCCGAATGGAAGTACTCAAAGGCAGGTATTATTAAGATTTGGGGGAGCACTGGAATTATTAAGGTTTGCTTTCTATTCGTCTCGCCTGTCACTATCCTACAAAGGATTTCTTCGTCAAAGTCATAGTAAAAATTGTCTATTTCCCGTCTTAGGGCTCTGAACTTATCAGGGAGATTATCTGAATTCAAAAAGTAATTAATGAGAGCCAAACACATTTCATCCTTAACTTGGTTTCTTTTAATATTCGCTAGGGATAAGGGAATTACTCGTAGCCCTTTTTCTTCCGTAGGGATTTTTGGTTTATTCTTTTTTTGTTTTTGTTTACTGGGATTAATGGTATTTATTTGTTTAGTTTCATTATATGAGGAGTTATTCTCAGGGTATCTACTTAGGTAATCACAAGGGGCATTCTGTCTACAGGTCACGTGTTCAAACTCGTAATCCAGATCCTGGATTTTCATTATCCATCGCGCTAAGATTCCGGTTGGATTTTTGAATGTGCTTAGGTACTGTAAGCTTTTCTGGTCCGAGCGCAACTTAAATTTTCGGCCTACTAAATAATGTCTAAATTTATCTAAGTGGTAAATTATAGATAGTAACTCCAATTGCGTTGCTGAATAACTACTTTCGCCTTTGGTTAGAGTTCTGCTTGAATAGCATATGACTTTCTCTACATATTGAGGGGGGTCCTGTTGGGGATCGGGGTTGTTTTCCACGGGTATTATTTGGGAAAGGATTGCACCGACACCTAGAGCTGAAGAATCGGTGGTAACCACGAATGTACCTTTTTCAAAGTCTGGTAACGCTAATATTGGTTCAGAAGTAAGAGCTTTCTTGAGAGTGTCTAAAGAAGTTTGAGCTTCCTGAGACCAGGTAACATTTTGGGAATTCCCTTTAGTTAGATCTGTTAGGGGTTTTGCGATTTGGGCGTAGTTACGTATAAATTTTCTAAAATAACTGGTTAAGCCAATAATTCCTCTTAATTGTTTCATAGTTTTTGGCGGCTTAAGGTTCTCTACACATTTTATCTTCTCAGGGTCCGGTGATATTTGACCTTGGGTCACTATCATTCCTAAGAATTTTATTTCGGATTGAAACAAATTTACTTTTTCCGGCCTACATTTCAAATTACCCTCTCTGAATTTTTCGAAAACTTTGGTTAACGTGTTTAAATGGTCCTCTGGTGTTTCTCCCACACAAATAACATCATCCACAAAATGGATAATATTTTCTATACCTCGTAATAAGTGTAACAGAGGTCTACATAATGCACTTGAACTTGTTTTGAGTCCAAAGGGTACTCTCAAATATTCATAAGAACCACATTCCGTCGTTGAAAAGGCCGTTTTATAGACGTCATTATCTGCTATCTTAACTTGGTGATAACCTTGTGTAAGGTCGAGGGATGTAAAAATTTTGTTTTTGGTTGAAATGGAATCTAGGATTTCATCAATTCGGGGCAGGGGAAATTTGTCACTTACTACCTGCTTATTTAAGGCTCTATAATCTACTACAAGCCTAAGGTCCTTGTTCTTTTTTGGTACTAGTATAACGGGGGCTGAATACGGGCTTATACTCGGCCGTATTAAATTATTTCTTTCTAACTCGCGGATTTTATTTTTTAACCAGCCTTTGTAGGGACGGGGGATGCGATAGGGCTGTTTAGCTACAGGTAACCCTGTGGTTTGGATAGAGTGTTGATAAAATGGTATCAACCCGATGTCTTCCTCACATGTAGAAAAAATATCTCTAAATTTCCAAAGTAATTCACATAACTTTTCCTTTAATTGCGTATCTCGGGTATGATCTAATTCAAATTTTTCGAAAATGTGGGGTTTTGTTAGGGGGTACCTATTCTTTGGATTGTTAGTTCCAATTTTATTAACTGAGCTTTCCCTGGAGTTTCTCTAGTTGTTTACCTCATGCTCAGAAATAACCTGTATTTCAACAAGACATGTTCCTTTTTTCAACATAATCATATCGTTTTCATGTGTGTTCTTTAACCAAATAAAACCTTCGCCTTTTTCGTATGAAATGATCTGTTCTTCACAGAACAGATTTTCTGGAATTTCTTTGCACGGGGATGCGAACCAGATTTCAGAATTGTCATTTACGGGGGTGACCATTTGAGAGATTTGTACTCTCTGCATGGTATTTGGGGGGATTTTTGTTTTACGTATCGCGAACCCATAATATTTTTCTTCCGTGTTATTTTCTATTAAATTAAGATTGGCGCTTGGTTGCGTCGAATCTTCCGTTTTTGGGGTTGATTGTAAGGGTGATTCCAAGGCCTTTCCCCTTACTACAGTGTTTGGATTTATTATTTCATTCCACAATTCGGCTATTTTCTTTATCTCTTTTTGTCTATACTCCTGCATTTCTCCTATTTTTACTTTTACTGACTTGATCCATTTGCTGTTTGATTTTCTTTTTCGTCTGCTCCATTGAGTTTGATTTTCGATCCGTTTGATCGTTTGATTTCCCACCGGACGAGCAATGGGAGGGAATGAAGTGACGTGGGGTACAAAGGTTTTGATTCTATTTACTGTTGCTTCTCCTCTCTCCACGCGTGGGAGAATAGGGTCGTTTGGATACACGAGTCAGGTATTTTCTATGTCTAAAAACAACTTATTATATTTTAAAAAATTAGCACCAATTATATCTTAATATTGGAAATTTTTGAAGATTATGAAGTTTGTAGGAAAGATCCTATTATCTTTTATCACATCTAGGCATATGGAGCCTACAGCTTCCAGCCTATGCCCCGTGACACTTGTTAAATTGGTAATATTGAAATTTTTTTGTCGTTTAATATATACTGGTAGTCTATGAAATACATTTGAACTTATTATGTTAACCGATGCACCCGAATCTATTAACGCTTTGAAATTAATATTCGCGACACTAAAATTATTCAATATAGGTAGCATATCATTATTATCACTAAAAGAAGGTACAATTACAGGATGGGACCTATAAAAAATATTGGCCTCCAGGGTCCCAGTTAATTTTCTTGGGGGCCTAATTCGTTTCCCTGTGCGCTTATTTGATAAGTTGGGGTTTGACATTGGGGTTCGGTGGGAATTTCACCCTCCACTTCACTAGCATGTGAAATTCCCATTTGATTGACATTTGATTGTCTTGTTTGCCACGTATTATTGCGTGGGTTAAAGTTTCTCGTGCCGACGGCTCGCGGCATTTGTTCATTTTGTATTGACGAAAAATTTCTTTCATTTCCCGTCGGAAAAAATTTCCTCTGTTATCGGTTGTATTTCTGTTGAATCTAGTTGGATACACCGTTCGTGAATTAAATTGGTACATGTTTTGTCGCATATTTGGGTTGGGGAACCGATAATGACTTTGTCGGTTGGGGGAAGGATTTATATAGGTTTGGGGATTCGTATATTGGGAAGGATTCGTTGGATTTGTACACACGAATCCTTGTTGGTACGAGTTGCGGTACGAGGGTAGACGTGGGGGGTTGTTTCTATAGTTTCCTGACCCATTGGCGTTTGAGTTTGTTCTCCCGAACAAACGATTATTAAAACTGGGGGTTACTGGTGTATGTTTGTTTTTAGTACGGCATTCCCTGGCAATATGTCCTTGCTTATTACATGCATAGCATGTAATTGGAGTGTTCTGTACGTTGTTTGTCGCATTTGTGGGTCCGTACCATTCTTTGTCTCGTTGGGGTTGGGGATCTATATTGGTTTGGTTTGGGTGAGTTGTCTCTTGGAAAGGAATTTTGGGAAATTCCTCGTGATCATCCCGGAGTTGAATTTTCTACATTATTTATTCTTGACTTATTGTGGTTCGCCACAATTGAGTCAATTTCTATCATTCTCTCCACTTCCTGGACTGCTAGGTCTAAAGTTTGGATATTTTTTGATATCAACATTCGGTACAGTTTGGGGCTTAATCCTTGCATGAAAGCATTTAGTACGATTTTATCGTATAAGGGACCAAACTCTTTTCCGTACTTGGCTTCAATGGCTACCATTACTTTGTGCAGGTATTCTCTAACATTTTGTGTTTCGTCGAAACAAACTGTACCATGCTTTAGTTTGTGTGTTGAACTGGTTTCAACGAATCTTTCTCGGAACGCTTTTAGTAATTTTTCTATTGAGTCTATAAGAAGATTGTTATCTTCCCCTATCGTATTTTCAATTTGTTTTAGAAATGTTAGTGCTTGCCCCTGAAGTCTCATTAGCAACATGCTTACTAATGATTTCAAGTCTGTTTGAGTTACCTCTACAAATTGATTCAATTGGATAATAAATTCATCTACATCTGAGTCTCCGTTATATGGGGGTAGTGATTTTGATATTTCCACTGTTTTGGCAATAAGTTTTTGCTTTAATAATTGTGCGTTTTGGTCTAACGACATATTGTTGTTGTTTTTTTTTGATGGGTTAAAATTTGGTACTGGTTTTTAATTGTTTGCTATTATTTAGAATTGATATTTTTTAATTACATTTACTCTCTTTTGATAATATTAGAACTATTCCCTCTGGAAATAGTATCAAAAAGTAGCAAAAAGGATTTAGGCCTAAAAAGAAATTTTGCACTTTAAAAAAAATATGCAACAATATGACACTTCAAGGCATGCAAAGCGAGAGAAAAAAAATTTCCTTGTGGGTAATATTTCTCAACAATTTTCCTCCTCTTTCTTTTTTTTTTTTCAATGTTGTCCTTGTGTTTTTGATCATTTAAACAGGCCCCGCCAATTCTAATGGGGGGATTTTCCTTTGGAAATTTTTCTTAGCGGAGTTTGGTTAGTTAGGGCTAATTCTAATGGGAGGGTTTTCGAAATGACTAATTCTTATATCTTTTTTGAGAATTTCCGATTAATTTATCCAATGAGAAATTTAGTTAAACTCTTCGTTAGCGGTCCGCGAGTGGCTTACCTGAGTGGAGGCTGGACATCTAGAGTGGGGAGCTTAATCTAGGAATACATGTAGGGAGCTTATATTGATGGCCATACTGACTCGAAATCAGATTGATGAGTTTCAGTTTCCCTTAGGAGCGAGTGGAGCCACAAGGACTAACAAGCTTGAGAAATATCAACACAAGAGCATAAAATAAAATAATAATGCATTTATTGTTACTTACATAGTATTCGCAGAGCTTTGATTGTATCAACAAGTTAGCAACACAGGTCTCTAGTATCAATCGTAACTGAGACGAAATAATTAAAGTTTGTACACTGCAAAAGTTTATTACAACGCAATCATGGTGTAAGACTCAAATTGAACTCAAACTAAGACTCCAAATAGACTCAAAATAGACTCATAGTAGACTGGCTCAAAATTGTTAAGTTCTAACTATCTATCCTCTGCAACTATGCCGGAGGTTACGTTTAGGCGTTGCTAAAAGTATATTTTCTCGGTCCTTATTGGCTGCACTATTGTCCTACATTACTATTGGGCTGGCTTGCACCAATGAGCTACTTGGGTTTAATTACAGTTTATGACTTTTAAGATGTCACTCTGGAATTTTTCTAGCAACTAAAAATTCTACACTGCAATATTTTGCTAACAGGTGTCGCTTAATTTATGACTTTTAAGCTATCACTTTTGGATTTTTTTCAAACGATCGAAGTTTTGTATTGTAATATTTTCCCAGCAGGGTGTCGCTTTATTTTAAGAGGACTTAGATTTTATTTATTTTAAAGTTGGTCAGTGATAATAATATTTAATTTCAATAAGATAATAAGGTGTTAAAATTAGTATACAGAACAATGCAGTTATCTTAAGCAAATATTTTACATCTCGAGTGACTACTTTTTTTTGCATTGTAAATCTTACTTTCTTGACAGTTTGGTATTTTCGAGCGCTTATTATTTGAACACAGGTGTTATCACCTGTCGTATAAGATTTGATCAAGCTAATATTTATTGAATACTGTGGAGACGGGGGGTCGGATTTACTTGTTGCATTTCCTGTGGGAAAGATTTTTTTGTTAAATTAACTACGTTTATTTCGGTATTTTACATTGAACACTTGATATTTGTTTGATTTATAGGTTACTTGAATTTTTGAATTAACATTCTTGGGTGATGTTATTTTACTGGGGTAACTTTAATTGGGGAATTTTGATGTATATTTTTTGAGAATCCATCCCATTACACTGATGCCTTTTACAACTTGTACACGCTTTTGGTGCTTTTATAAATGCTTTTTATCACCTATATAACTCTTACTGATGCTTTTTACCACTTGTACATGCTTTTGAGGCATTTATAAATTCTTTTTATCACTTTATACCACTTGTACACGCTTTTAGTGCTTTTATAAATGCTTTTTATCACGCTTTTGGGTTTATCACGGGTTATCACGCTTTTTATCACGCTTTAAATGCTTTTAAACGCTTTTGGGGCTTTTATAAATGCTTTTTATCACTTATAAAACTCTCACTAATGCCTTATACAGCATGTAAACGCTTTTGGTGCTTTCTTAAATGTTTTGCATCACCATTAAAACTCTTAGTGATGCTTTAAACAGCTTGTAAACGCTTTTGGGGCGTTTATAAATGCTTTGTATCACCTATAAAACTATTACTGATGCTTTATACCACTTGTAAACGCTTTTGTTGCTTTTATAAATGCTTTTTATCACCTATAAAACCCTTACTGATGCTTTATATCACTTTTAAACACTATTGGTGCTTTTATAAATGCTTTGTATCACCTATAAAAATCTTACTGATGCTTTATTCCACTTGTAAACGCTTTTGGTGCTTATATAAATGCTTTGTATGACTTATAAAACTCCTAATGATGCTTTTTACAACTTGTACAGGCTTTTGGTGCTTTTATAAGTGCTTTTTATCACCTATAAAACTCTTACTGATGCTTTATACCACTTGTACAAGCTTCCATATATCACCTTTATAACTCTTACTGATGCTTTTTACAACTTGTACATGCTTTTGGGGCTTTTATAAATTCTCTTCATCACTTTATACAACTTGTACACGCTTTTGGTGCTTTTATAAAAGCTTTTTATTACCTAAAAAAACTCTCACTGATGCTTTATACCACTTGTACACGATTTTGGTGCTTTTATATAATCTTTTAGTCACTTTATACCACTTATACACGCTTTTGGTGCTTTTATAAATACTTTGTATCACCTATAAAACTCTTACTGATGCCTTTTACAACTTATACACGCTTTTTGTGCTTTTATAAATGCTTTTTATCACCTATTAAACTCTTACTGATTCTTTACTCCACCTGTAAACGCTTTTGGGGCTTTTATAAATGCTTTTTATCACCTATACAGCTCTTATTGATGCTTTATACCACTTGTACAGGCTTTTGGTGCTTTTATAAATTCTTTTTATCACCTATAAAACTCTTACCGATGCCTTATACAACTTGTAAACGCTTCCATATATCACCTATATAACTCTTACTGATGCTTTTTACAACTTGTACATGCTTTTGGGGCTTTTATAAATTCTTTTCATCACCTTATACCACTTGTACACGCTTTTGGTGCTTTTATAAATGCTTTGTATCACCTAAAAAACTCTCACTGATGCTTTATACCACTTGTACACGATTTTGGTGCTTTTATAAAATCTTTTAGTCGCTTTATACAACTTGTATAGGCTTTTTCTGCTTTTATAAATGCTTTGTATCAACTATAAGACTCTTGTTGATGCTTTATACCGCTTATAAACACTTTGGGTGCATTTATAAATGCTTTTTATCACATTTAAAACTCTTTTTGATACTTGCTACAACTTGTAAACGATTTTGGGGCGTTTATAAGTTCGTTTTATCGCAAATACAACTCTTATTGATGCATTATACCTCTTTTACATACTTTTGGCGCTTTTATTAATGCTTTTCATTTCATGTAAAACTATTTCTTATTCTTTACGAAAATTGTGAACGCTTTTGGTGCTTGTATAAGTTCTTTGTATCAATTAAAAGACTTCTTCTGAAGATACATATCACTTTTACAGGCTTTTGGTGCTCTTATAAGAGCTTTTATCAACTTTAAAAATCTTACTGATGCCTTATACCACTTTTACACACTTCCATATATCACCTATATAACTCTTACTGATGCTTTTTTCCACTTGTACACGCTTCTCGAGCTTTTATAAATGCTTTGCATCACTTTATACCACTTATACACGCTGTTGGTGCTTTTATAAATGCTTTGTATCACTTATAAGACTCTTACTGATGCTTTATACCACTTGTACACGCTTTTCGTGCTTTTATAAAATCTTTTAGTCACTTTATACCACTTTTACACGCTTTTGGTGCTTTTATTAATGCTTTGTATCACCTATAAAACTCTTACTGATGCCTTTTACAACTTGTACACGCTTTTGGTGCTTTTATAAATGCTTTTTATCACCTATAAAGCTCTTACTGATGCCTTATACAACTTGTAAACGCTTTTGGTACTTTTATAAATGCTTTTTATCATCTATAAAACTCTTACTGATGCCTTATACAACTTGTAAACGCTTTTGGTGCTTTTATAATTGCTTTGTATCACCTATAAAACTCTTACTAATGCTTTATTCCACTTTTAAACGCTTTTGGTACTTTTATAATTGTTTTTTATCACCTATGAAACTCTTACTGATGCTTTCTTCCACTTTTAAACGCTTTTGGGGCTTTTATAAATGCTTTTTATCACCTATATAACTCTTACTGATGCTTTTTACCAGTTGTACATGCTTTTGGGGCTTTTATAAATTCTCTTATCACTTTATATCAATTGTAAACGCATGTGGTGCTTTAATAATTGCTTTTTATCACCTATAAAACTCTTACTGGTGCTTTATTCCACTTTTAAACGCTTTTGGGGCTTTTATAAATGCTTTTTTATCACCTATAAAACTCTTACTGATGCTTTATACAACTTTTAAACGCTTTTGGTATTTTTATAAATGCTTTTTATCACCTATAAAACTCTTACTGATGCCTTATAAAACTTGTAAACGTTTTTGGTGCTTTTATAAATGCTTTTACGTCAGCGGTATAGCCACCCGGGCTTCATAATAGCTGGTGACTTCAACCAAACAAAGAAACAATGGCTTGCTAATACGCTGGGTATGTCACAAGTGGTCAAGATACCCACCCATGTGACCGGGAGCACCCTTGACATTAATCTGTCAAACCTTACTCCATATTACAAAGATGTGTCTTTGAACGTGCCATTGGGCAAATCGTACCATCAAACTCTGCTGATGAAGGCAAAAAGTGAAATCAGGAAGCTTAAGAAAATAAAAGTACTCTGGAGACCTATCACGAGGTCTGCTATTAATACGTACGGAATGTGGGTCGGTACTCACTGCTTCAGCGAAGTATACAACGAAAGCGATGTCAACAGGAAAGCAGAAATATTTCAGTCCCTACTCTATGGGAAATACTTAGAAGTTTTCCCGGAAAAGCCATTTGTCGTGAGCGAATCTAACAAGCCCTGGATCACTCCAAAAATAAAACAGCTGATTCGCGAAAAAAACACTGTAAGGCAGTCAAGTGGAGACGCAACGTCGTTACGATTATTAAGAAACAAAATCGTTAGCCTTTGTCGCGAGGCAAGAAAGTCCTTCGGAAAATCCCTTTTGGACCCTGAAATAAAAAAGGATCCCCGTAAATGGCACCGTCTAGTGAGGCAGATTGCTGGAAAAACAGTATCATCCAGTATCCGTATTCTGAACGATGATGGGTCACTCGTGAGTGCAAATGACGTCAACAATTACTTTACTGACATTTGTACATCCTTTCCTGCCCCAACTAACGCTGAAATAGAGAATCTACTGTCAATATGCCCCGACGAAGGTGAAATCGAAATAGTTGAGTATCAAGTTTTCAAAGGGCTGAACAAGTTGTGTCCATCCAGTAGCTCTTTTCCTGAAGAGCTGCCTATAAGGTTAATACGAGAGTTCTCTCTTTTCCTCGCCAAGCCACTTGGACACATCATCAGCGAATGTTTCGCCCAGTCAACTTTCCCGTCGTGCTGGAAACACGCATTTGTGCGTGTTATACCGAAGACTAAAACACCCAAATCTTGCAACGAGTTACGACCGATATCAATCACATCTACCTTTGCAAAAGTCACCGAGTCATTCATCCTGCGTGAATTGATCAAGCAAACGCGGGAAAACATAGACCGTTACCAGTATGGCGGCCTCAAAGGTTGCAATACCTCGATATACCTCGTGCGCGTAGTTGACATTATCTTTAAGTGGCTTGACAAGGGCAGTACCTTCATCGACCTAGCTCTCGCCGATTTCAGGAAGGCATTTGACCTGATTTGTCATCTTACGGCAGCAAAAAATATGCGAGCAATGGGCGCACAGAAGCGGTCTCTTGCATTAGTGATGAGCTTCCTTCAGGACAGAATGCAGTGTGTATTTCCATTGTTTGAAGGTCACTTGATCTCATACTGGTCTAAACTTACCTTTGGAAACCCTCAGGTTACAAGATTTGCTGGTTTCATATTTATCTCCCTCATGAACTTCCTCAGTCATAATTTATAATAGCTACTCAAATTCGTCGACGATTTATCATTTGTCCTCAAATACCTCGTGAGAGAAGGTGTAATCGAACTTCAGTTCAGCGAGACCCTTCTGGCATCCTTCTCTGAGGACTGTGAACGTTACAAGTTGACACTGAATGCAGATAAATCAACGATCCTCAGGTTTTGCCCCTTAAAACGTGATCTGGAATTCCCGCAAGTCCCTTTCCCTATTGTTCAATCTGCAAAAATCCTCGGAGTCACATTATCGATGGACTGCACATTCACCGAACACGTGGAGAAGGTTATTAAGGCTGGCAATGCATCACTTCAGACCCTAGTCCTGATGCGCAGGTTTGGCTGCGACACTTAAAGCCTAAAAAATGCCTATATTACGTATGTGAGACCTCTACTCGAATAAGCCGTCGCTGTCTGGGGACCTTTTGTCCAGAGCACCCACTACCTTTGTGATGACCTTGAATCTTTGCAGAAACGAGCTGTTAACATAATCGTTGGTAACAGAAGTGACGACAACAACAAACTCTTGCAAGAACTAAACCTTGAATCTCTCAGCGACAGACGATTATCACTGATCATGTCCCTCGGCAAGTCACTGCTATCTTCGCCCCATCACAGACTGATCCTCCCACCTGATGCTCCTGTTAACCAAAGAACCAGATCCCAGTCGAAGCTACAACCCCCTGTCTGAAGGACCAACCGCTACAAAAACACGTTTGTCCCCTTTTTCGTTGAAGCATACAACAAGACTTAGTGTTATTTGAATTCACGTCTTAGTGTTTTTATAGTGTTATTTGTATTTTTTTTTCATATTGTTGTAAAGACGACATAAATTAGGCATGGCTACGCTGTTCGATCTTAATAAACCTATGTCTATGTCTATGTCTTACTGATGCTTTATTCCACTTTTAAACACTTTTGGGGCTTTTAAAAATGTTTTTTATCACCTATATAACTCTTACTGATGCTTTTTACCACTTGTACATGCTTTTGGGGCATTTATAAATTCTTTTCATCACTTTATACCACTTGTACACGCTTTTAGTGCTTTTATAAATGCTTTTTATCACGCTTTTGGGTTTATCACGGGTTATCACGCTTTTTATCACGCTTTAAATGCTTTTAAACGCTTTTGGGGCTCTTATAAATGCTTTTTATCACCTATAAAACTATTACTGATGCCTTATACAACTTGTAAACACTTTTGGTACTTTTATAAATGCTTTTTATCACCTCTAAAGCTCTTACTGATGCCTTATATAACTTGTAAACGCTTTTGGTTCTTTTATAAATGCTTTTTATCACCTATAAAACTCTTAAACGCTTAAACGCTTTTGGGGCTTTTATAAATGCTTTTTATCACCTATATAACTCTTACTGATGCTTTTTACCACTTGTACATGCTTTTGGGGCTTTTATAAATTCTTTTCATCACCTTATATCAATTGCAAACGCTTTTGGGACTGTTATAAATGCTTTTTGTCACCTATCAAACTCTTACTAATGCTTTATTTCACTATTAAACGCTTTTGGTGCTTTTATAAATATTTTGTATCACCTATGAGACTCTCACTGATGCTTTATACAACTTATAAATGCTTTTTGTACTTTTATTAATGCTTTTGATCACCTGTAAAACTATTACTGATGCCTTATTCAACTTTTAAACGCTTTTGGGGCTTTTATAAGTGCTTTTTATCATTTATAAAACTCTTACTGCTGCCTTTTACAACTTGTAAACGCTTTTGGTACTTTCATAAATGCTTTTTATCACCTATAAAACTCTTACTGCTGCCTTATACAACTTGTAAACGCTTTTGGTGCTTATATAAATGCTTTTTATCACCTATAAAGCTCTTAAACGCTTAAACGCTTAAACGCTTTTGGGGCTTTTATAAATTCTTTTTATCACTTTATACCACTTGTACACGCTTTTGTTTCTATTATAAATGCTTTGTATCACGTATAAAACTCTTACTGATGCCTCATACCACTTATAAACGCTTTTGGGGCTTTTTAAATGCTTATAGTCACCTTTAAAACTCTTATTGATGCTTTATATATCTTGTAAACGCTTTTGGTGCTTATATAAATGCTTTTTATCACCTATAAAACTCTTAAACGCTTAAACGCTTTTGGGGCTTTTATAAATGCTTTTTATCACCTACATAACTCTTACTGATGCTTTTTACCACTTGTACATGCTTTTGGGGCTTTTATAAATTCTCTTCATCACTTTATACCACATGTAAACGCTTTTGGTGATTTTATAAATGATTTGTATCACTTGTGAAACTTTTACTGACGCCTTATACCATTTGTAAACGCTTTTGGTACCATTATAAATACTTTTCATAGCGTATAAGAATCTAACTGAGGATTATTACCACTTGTAGACGCTATTGGGACTTTAATAAATTCTTTTTATCACCTATAAAACTCTTATTGATGCCTTATACAACTTGTAAACACTTTTGGTGCTATTATAAATGCTTTTTATCACCTATAAAACTCTTTAACGCTTAAACGCTTAAACGCTTTTGGGGCTTTTATAAATGCTTTTTATCACCTACATAACTCTTACTGATGCTTTTTACCACTTGTACATGCTTTTGGGGCTTTTCTAAATTCTTTTCATCGCTTTATACAACTTGTACACGCTTTTTGTGATTTTATAAATACTTTTTATCAGCTATAAAACTCTTATTGATGCCTTATACCACTTGTACACGCTTTTGGTGCTCTTATAAATGCTTTGTATCACCTATAAAACTCTTAGTAATGCTTAATACAACTTGTACACGCTTTTGGTGCTTTTATAAATGCTTTGTATCACCTATAAGACTCTTACTGATGCTTTATTACACTTGTTCACACTTTTGGTGCTTGTATAAATGCTTTGTGTCACCTATGAGACTCTTACTGATGCTTTATACCACTTGTACAGGCTTTTGGTGCTCTTATAAATGCTTTTATCACCTATAAAGCTCTTACTGATGCCTTATACAACTTGTAAACACTTTTGGTACTTTTATAAATGCTTTTTATCACCTATAAAACTATTAGTGATGCCTTATTCAACTTGTAAACGCTTTTGGTGCTTTTATAAATGCTTTGTATCACCTATGAAACTCTTATTTATGCTTTATACGGCTTGTAAACGCTTTTGGTGCTCTTATAAATGCTTTATATCACCTATAAAACTCTTACTAATGCCTTATACAACTTGTAAACACTTTTGGTACTTTTATATAAATGTTTTTTATCACCTATATAACTCTTACTGATGCTTTTTACCACTTGTACATGCTTTTTGGGCATTTATAAATTCTTTTCATCACTTTATACCACTTGTACACGCTTATGGTGCTTTTATAAATGCTTTGTATCACCTAAAAAACTCTTACTGATGTTTTATACCAGTTGTACACGCTTTTGGTGCTTTTATAAATGCTTTGTATCACTTATAAAACTCTTACTGTTGCCTTATACCACTTGTAAATGCTTTTGGTACTTTTATAAATGCTTTTTATCACCTATATAACTCTTACTGATGCTTTTTACTTCTTGTACATGCTTTTGGGGCTTTTATAAATTCTTTTCATCACTTTATACCACTTGTACACGCTTCTGGTACTTTTATAAATGCTTTTTGTCACCTATCAAACTCTTACTGATGCTTTATTACACTTTTAAACGCTTTCGGGGCTTTTATAAATGCTTTGTATCACCTATAAAACTCTTACTGCCTTATAAAACTTGTATACGCTTTTGGTGCTTTTATAAATGCTTTTTATCATCTATAAAACTCTTACTGATGCCTTATACAACTTGTAAACGCTTTTGGCAATTTTATAAATGCTTTGTATCACCTATAAAACTCTTACTGATGCTTTATACCACTTATACACGCTTTTGGTGCTTTTATAAATGCTTTTTATCACCTATAAAACTCTTACTGATGCTTTATAAAACTTGTAAACGCTTTTGGTACTTTAATAAATGCTTTTTATCACCTATAAAACTCTTACTGATGCCTTATACAACTTGTAAACGCTTTTGGGGCTTTTATAAGTGCTTTTTATCACCTATAAAACTCTTACTGCTGCTTTTTACAACTTGTAAACGCTTTTGGTGCTTATATAAATGCTTTTTATCACCTATAAAACCCTTAAACGCTTAAACGCTTAAACGCTTTTGGGGCTTTTATAAATGCTTTTTATCACTTTATACCACTTTTATACGTTTTTGGTACTTTTATAAATTCTTTGTATCACTTATAAAACTCTTACTGATGCTTTATACCACTTGTACACGCTTTTGGTGCTTTTATAAATGCTTTGTATCACCTATAAAAACTCTTACTGATGCTTTATACCACTTGTAAAGGGCTTTTGGTGCTTTTATAAATACTTTGAATGACCTATAAAGCTCATACTAATACCTTATAACACTTTTACATACTTTTTGTGCTTTTAAATGCTTTGTATTGCCTATAAAACCCTTAGTGATGCTTTTATCCGCATGTAAACACTTTGTGTACTTTTCTAAATGGTTTTTGTCACCTATAAAACTCTTACTGGTGCTTTATTTCACTTTTACACGCTTTTGGAGCTTTTATAAATGCTTTTAATCACTTTATACCACTTGTACACGCTTTTGGTACTTTTATAAATGCTTTGTATCACCTATATAACTCTTACTGATGCCTTATACAACTTGTACACACTTTTGGTGCTTTTATAAATGCTTTTTATCACCTATAAAACTCTTACTGAAGCTTTATTTTACTTTTAGACGCTTTTGGGGCTTTTATAAATGCTTTTTATCACCTATAAAACTCTTACTGATGCTTTATACCACTTATAAACGCTTTTGGTGCTTTTATAAATGCTTTGTATCACCTGTAAACTGTTACTGATGCTTTTTACTACCTGTAAACGCTTTTGGTGCTTTTATATATGCTTTGTATCACCTATAAAAATCTTACTGATGCTTTATACCACTTGTACACGCTTTTGGTGCTATTATAAATGCTTTGTATATTTTATAAAACTCTTACTGATGCTTTATACCACTTGTATAGGCTTTTGGTGCTTTTAGAAATGCTGTTTATCACCTATAAAACTCTTATTGATGCTTTATACCACTTGTACACGCTTTTCGGGCTTTTATAAATTCTTTATATTACTTTATACCACTTGTGCACACTTTTGGTGCTTTTTTAAATGCTTTGTATCACCTATGAAACTCTTACTGATCCTTTATACCACTTGTATACGCTTCTCGGGCTTTTATAAATGCTTTGAATCACTTTATTCCACTTATACACGCTTTTGGTGCTTTTATAAATGCTTTGTATAACCTATAAAACTCTTACTGATGGTTTATACCACTTTTACACGCTTTTGGTGCTTTTATAAATGCTTTTAATCACCTATAAAAACTCTTACTGATGCTTTTTACCACTTGTACATACTTTTGGGGCTTTTATAAATTCTTTTCATCACTTCATACCACTTGTACACGCTTTTGGTGCCTTTATAAATGCTTTTAGTCACTTTATACCACTCGTGTACGTTTTTGGTGCTTTTATAAATGCTTTATATCACCTATAAAACTCTTACTGGTGCTTTAAACCACTTGTACACACTTTTGGTGCTTTATTAAATGCTTTGCATCACCTATAAAACTCTTACTAATGCTTTATTCCACTTGTACACGCTTTTGGTGCTTTTATACATGCTTTGTATCACTTATACAACTCTTACTGATGCTTTATACCACTTGTACACGCTTTTGGTGCTTTTATAAATGCTTTGTATCACCTATAAAACTCCTACTGATGCTTTTTACCATTTGTACATGCTTTTGGGGCTTTTATAAATACTTTTCATCAATTTATACCACTTGTAAACGCTTTTGGTGCTTTTATAAATGCTTTGTATCACCTATAAAGCTCTTACTGATGCTTTATACCACTTGTACACGCTTTTGGTTCTTTTATACATGCTTTGTATCACTTATACAATTCTTACTGATGCTTTATACCACTTGTACACGCTTTTGGTGCTTTTATAAATGCTTTGTATCACCTATAAAACTCTTACTGATGCTTTTTACCATTTGTACATGCTTTTGGGGCTTTTATAAATTGTTTTCATCACTTTATACCACTTGTATACGCTTTTGGTGCTTTTATAAATGCTTTGTATCACCTATAAAACTCTCACTGATGCTTTATACCACTTGTACACACTTTTTGAGCTTTTATAAATGCTTTTAATCACATTATACTACTTGTTCACGCTTTTGGTGCTTTTATAAATGCTCTGTATCACCTATAAAACTCTTACTGGTGCTTTAAACCACTTGTACACACTTTTTGAGCTTTTATAAATGCTTATAATCACTTTATACCTCTTGTACAAGCTTTTGGTGCTTTATTAAATGCTTTGCATCACCTATAAAACTCTTACTGATGCTTTATACCACTTGTACACACTTTTTGAGCTTTTATAAATGCTTTTAGTCACTTTATACCACTCGTGCACGCTTTTGGTGCTTTTATAAATGCTTTGTATCACTTATAAAACACTTACTGATGCTTTATACCACTTGTACACGCTTTTGGTGCTTTTATACATGCTTTGTATCACTTATACAACTCTTACTGATGCTTTATGGAAAAGCGTTATGGAAAAGCACCAAAAGAATTATGGTGCTTTTATAAATGCTTTGTATCACCTATAAAACTCTAAGTAAGTGGTATAAACTGATGAAAAGAATTTATAAAAGCCCCAAAAGCATGTACAAGTGGTATAAAGCATCAGGAAGAGTTGTATAAGTGATACAAAGCATGTATAAAAGCACCAAAAGCATGTACGAGTGGTATACAGCATCAGTAAGAGTTTTATAGGCGATACAAAGCATTTATAAAAGCACCAAAAGCGTGTACGAGTCGTATAAAGTGACTGAAAGCATTTATAAAAGCTCAAAAAGTGTGTACAAGTGGTATAAAGAATCAGTAAGAGTCTTATAGGTGATACAAAGCATTTATAAAAGCACCAAAAGCGTGAACGAGTCGTATAAAGTGATTATAAGCATTTATAAAAGCTCAAAAAGTTTGTACAAGTGGTTTAAAAGCACCAGTAAGAGTTTTATAGGTGATACAAAGCATTTATAAAAGCACCAAAAGCGTGCACGAGTGGTAAAAGGTGACTAAAAGCATTTATAAAAGCTCAAAAAGTGTGTACAAGTGGTATAAAGCATCAGTGAGAGTTTTATAGGTGATACAAAGCATTTATAAAAGCACCAAAAGCGTGTACAAGTGGTATAAAGTGATGAAAAGAATTTATAAAAGCCCCAAAAGCATGTACAAGTGGTAAAAAGCAACAGTAAGAGTTTTATAGGTGATGCAAAGCATTTAATAAAGCACCAAAAGTGTGTACAAGTGGTTTAAAGCACCAGTAAGAGTTTTATAGGTGATATAAAGCATTTATAAAACCACCAAAAGTGTACACGAGTGGTATAAAGTGACTAAAAGCATTTATAAAAGCACCAAAAGCGTGTACAAGTGGTATAAAGCATCAGTGAGAGTTTTATAGGTGATACAAAGCATTTATAAAAGCACAAAAAGTGTGTACAAGTGGTATGAAGTGATGAAAAGAATTTATAAAAGCCCCAAAAGCATTTAAAAGTGGTATAAAGTATCGGTAAGAGGTTTATAGGTGACACAAAGCATTTATAAATGCACCAAAAGCGTGTACAAGTGGTATGAAGTAATTTAAAGCTTTTATAAAAGGCCATAAAGTGTGTACAAGTGGTATTAAGCATCAGTAAGAGTTTTATAGGTGATACAAAGCATTTATAAAAGTGCAAAAAAGCATTTATAGAAGCCCCAAAAGCGTGTAAAAGTGGTAAAAAGCATGAGTAAGAGATTTATAATAAAATACAAAGTATTTATAAAAGTACAAGAAGTGTGTTCAAGTGTTATACAGCACCAGTAAGATTTTTATAGGTGATACAAAGAATTTATAAATATACCAAAAGCGTTTACAAGTGGTATAAGGCACCAGTAAGTGTAGTGTAGGTAATAAAAAGCAATTATAAAAGCGCCAAAGGCGTGTACAAGTGGTATAAAGTGATTTAAAGAATTTATAAAAGCACCAAAAGCGTGTACAAGTGGCATAAAGCATCAGTAAGACTTTTATAGATGATAAAAGCATTTATAAAAGCACCAAAAGTGTGTACAAGTGGTATGAAACATCAGTTAGAGTTTTGTAAGTGATACAAAGCATTTGTGAAAGCAACAAAAGCGTGTAAAAGTTGTATAAAGCATCAGTAAGAGTTTTATAAGTGATACAAAGCATTTATAGAAGCACCAAAAGCGTTTACAAGTGGTAAAAAGCATCAGTATGAGTGCTATAGTTGATACTAACCAATTATAAAAGCATCAAAAGCGTGTACGAGTGGTATAAAGCAACAGTAAGAGTTTTTTGAGTGATACAAAGTCTTTATAAAAGCACTAAAAGCGTTTACAAGTGGTATAAAGCATCAGTAAGAGTTTTACTTGTACAGTAAAACTCTGTACAGTAAAACCGTTTGTACAGGATTATGGTGCTTTTATAAATGCATTGTATCACCTATAAAACTCTTACTGATGCTTTATACCCCTTATACACGCTTTTGGTATTTTAAAAATGCTTTTTATCACCTACAAAACTCTTATTGATGCTTTATACTAATTATACACACTTTAGTTGCTTTTTTAAATGCTTTGTATCACTTATAAGCATTTTTCTGATAGTTTTTTTACCTTGTACACGCTTTTGATGATTTTATGGAAACTTTGTTTTTCTTATGAGACTCATACTGGCGGCTCAATCATCTTATATAGAATTTTAGTAAATTTATAAATGCTTTTATCACCTGTAGAACTCTTATTAATACTTTATACAACTTGTAAACACTTTTGGGGCTTTTATAAATGGTTTCCATCACCTATACAACTCTTTCTGATGCTTTACACAACTTGTGCACGCTTTTGGTGCTTTTATAAATGCTTTGCATCACCTATAAAACTCTTACTGATGCTTTATATACTTGCATACGCTTTTGTTGCTTTTATAAATGCTTTGTATTTTATTATAAATCTCTTACTGATGCTTTTTACCACTTTTACACGCTTTTGTTTTCTTTTATAAATGCTTTGTTTCACCTAAAAAACTCCTACTGATGCTTTTTATCACTTGTACACGCTTTTGGTATTTCTCATTATGAGTTTTATAAGTGATACAAAGCATTTATAAAAGCAACAAAAGCGTGTACTAGTGGTATAAAGCATCAGTAAGTGGTATAAGGCATCAGTAAGAGTTTTACAGGTAATGCAAAGCATTTATAAAAGCGCCAAAAGTGTACACAAGAGGTATAAAGCATCAGTAAGAGTTTTATAGGCGATAAAAAGAATTTATAAAATCACGAAAAGCGTTTAAAAGTGGAATAAAGCATCAGTAAGAGTTTTTTAGGTGAAAAAAAGCATTTATAAAGGCACCAAAAGCGTATACAAGTAGTATAAAGCATCAATATGAGTATTATAGGTGATACAAAACATTTAAAAAAGCATCAAAAGCGTTTGCAAGTGGTTAAACTTATCAATAGGAGTCTTTTAGGTCATAAAAATCATTTATACGAGCCCCAAAAGTGCGCATAAGTGGTTTAAAGCGCCAGAAAGATTCTTATAAGTGATACAAAGCACTAAAAAAATCATCAAAAGCCTGTGTCAGGGGAGTAAGGCTACAGTTAGGGTCTAATATGTAATAAGAATAATTCATGTATCCATTAAAAGTCTGAATAGGTGATATAAACTGTTTAAAAGCATTTATAAAAGCCCAAAAATCCTTTACAACTGGTATAAAGCATCAGAAAGAGTTTTATAGGAAATAAAAAGAATTTATAAAAGCCCCAAAAGCGTGTACAAATAATATAAAGCATCAGTAAGAGTTTTTTAGGTGATAAAAAGCATTTATAAAAGCACCAAAAGAGTGCACAAGTGGTATAAAGCATCAGTAAGAGTTTTATAGGGGATCTAAAGCAATAATAAAGGCATCAATAATAAAAAGCTTCAGTAAGAGATTTACAGGTGATAAAAAGCATTTATAAGAGCACCAAAAGCGTGTAAAATTGGTTTCAAGCATCAGTAAGAGTTTTATAAGTGATACAAAGCATTTATAAAAGCCCCAAAAGAGTGTACAAGTGATATAAAGCATCAGCCTTAAAAGCGTTTACAAGTGGTATAAAGCATTAGTGAGTTTTGTAGGAGATAAAAAGCGTTTATAAACGCACGAAAAGTGTGTATAAGTGCTAAAAAGCACCAGTAAAAGTTTTATAGGTGATACAATGCCTTTATAAAAGCCCCAAAAGCCTGTACAAGTGGTATAAAGCATCAATAAGAGTTTTATAAGTGCTAAAAAGCATTTATAAAAGCCCCAAAGCGTTTACAAGTGGTATAAAGCATCAGTAAGAGTTTTATAGGTGATACAAAGTATTTATAGAAGCACAAAAAGCTTACAAAAGTGGTGTAAAGCATCAGAAAGAGTTTTATAGGCGATAAAAAGCATTTATAAAATCCCCAAAAGCGTTTACAAATGGAATAAAGCATCAGTAAGAGTTTTACAGGTGATAAAAAGCATTTATAAAAGCACCAAAAGCGTGTACAAGTGGTATAAAGCATCATTAAGAGTTTTATAGGTGATACAAAGCATTTATAAAAGCACCAAAAGCGTGTACAAGTGGTATAAAAAATCAGTAAGGGTTTTAATGGTGATACAAAGCATTTATAAAAGTACCAAAAGCGTGTACAAGTGGTATAAAGTGATTAAAAGCATTTATAAAAGCCCAAAAAGCATTTACAGCGGGTATAAAGCATCAGAAAGAGTTTTATAGGAGATAAAAAAAAATTATAAAAGCACCAAAAGCGTGTACAAGTAGTATAAAGCATCAGTAAGAGTTTTATAGGCGATACAAAGCATTTATACAAGAACCAAAAGCGTGTATAAGTGGTATAAAGCATCAGTAAGAGACTTATAAGGGAAGAAAAGTATTAATAAAGGCACTAAAAGCGTGCACAAGTGGAATAAAGAATCAATAAGATTCGTAGATGTGATATAAAGCATTTATAAAAGAACCAAAAGCATGTATAAGTGGTATAAAGCATCAATAAGAGTTTTATAGGGGATACAAAGCACTTATAAAAGCCCCAAAAGCGTTTACATGTGGAATAAAGCATCAGTAAGAGTTTTACAGGGATAAAAAGCATTTATAAAAGCACCAAAAGCGTGTAAAATTGGTATAAAGCATCAGTAAGAGTTTTATAAGTGATAAAAAGCATTTATAAAAGCACCAAAAGCGTGTATAAGTGGTATAAAGCATCGGTAAGAGTTTTACAGGTGATACAAAGCATTTACAAAAGCACCAAAAGGATTTACAAGTGTTATGAAGCATCAGTAAGAGTTTTATAGGAGATACAAAGCATTTTTATAAGCACCAAAAGCGTGCACAAGTGGTATAAAGCATCAGTAAGAGTTGTATAGGTGATAAAAAGCATTTATAAAAGCACCAAAAGCGTGTATAAGTGGTATAAAGCATCAGTAAGAGTTTTACAGGTGATAAAAAGCATTATAGAATTACCAAAAGCGTGTATAAGTGGTATACAGCATCAGTAAGAGTTTTATAAGTGATAAAAAGCATTTATAAGAGCACCAAAAGCCTGCACAAGTGGTATAAAGCATCAGTAAGAGTTTTATAAGTGATACAAAGCATTTATAAAAGCACTAAAAGCGTGTATAAGTGGTATAAAACACCAGTAAGAGTCTTATAGGTGATACAAAGCATTTATAAAAGCACCAAAAGCGTGTATAAGTGGTATAAAGCATATGTAAGAGTTTTACAGGTGATACAAAGCATTTATAAAAGCACCAAAAGCTTTTACAAGTCGTTTAAAGCACCAGTAAGAGTTTTATAGGTGATAAAGAGCATTTATAAAAGCAAAAAAAGCGTGTACAAGTGGTATAAAGTGATTAAAAGCATTTATAAAAGCCCAAAAAGCGTCAGAAAGTTGTATAAACCACCAGTAAAAGTTTTATGAGTGATAAAAAGCATTTATAAAAGCACTAAAAGCCTTTACAAGTGGTGTAAAGCATCAGTAAAATTCGTACAGGTGATAAAAAGCATTTATAAAAGCCCCAAAAGCGTTTACAAGTGGTATAAAGCATCAGTAAGAGTTTAACAGGCGATCAAAAGAATTTATAAAAGAATTAAAAGCGTTTACAAGTTGTATGAAGCATCAGTAACCATTTTATAAGTGATAAAAAGCATTTATAAAAGCACCAAAAGCCTGTATAAGTGGTATAAAGCATCAGTAAGAGTTTTATAAGTGATACAAAGCATTTATAAAAGCCCCAAAAGCGTGTACAAGTGGTATAAAGTATCAGTAAGAGTTTTATAGGTGATAAAAGCATTTATAAAATCACCAAAAGCGTGCACAAGGGGTATAAAGCATCATTAAGGGTTTTATAGGTGATTAAAAGCATTTATAAAAGTACTAAAAGCGTTTACAAGTAGTAGAAACTATCAGTAAGAGTTTTATAGGTGATGCAAAGCATTTATAAAGGCACCAAAAGCGTGTACAAGTAGTTTAAAGGGTTTAAAAGAATTTATAAAGGCCCAAAAATCATGTACAACTGGTATAAAGCATCAGAAAGAGTTTTATAGGAAATAAAAAGAATTTATAAAAGCACCAAAAGCGTGTATAAGTGGTAAAAAGCATCAGTAAAAGTTTTATCAGTGATACAAAGCATTTATAAAGGCACCAAAAGCGTGTACAACTGTTATAAAGCACCAGTAAGAGTTTTATAAGTGATACAAAGCATTTATAAAAGCACCAAAAGCGTTTACAAGTGGTATAAAGCATATGTAAGAGTTTTACAGATGATACAAAGCATTTATAAAAGCACCAAAAGCTTTTACAAGTCGTTTAAAGCACCAGTAAGAGTTTTATATGTGATACAAAGCATTTATAAAAGCAAAAAAAGCGTGTACAAGTGGTATAAAGTGATTAAAAGCATTTATAAAAGCCCAAAAAGCGTGAACAAGTGGTATAAAGCATCAGTAAGAGTTTTATAGGTGATAAAAAGCATTTATAAAAGCAACAAAAGTGTTTATAGGTGTTATTAAGCATCTGTAAGAGTATTATAAGGGAAACAAAGCCTTTATAAAAGCACTAAAAGCCTATAAAAGTGGTATGAAGCATCATTAAGAGTTTTTTAGGTGATAAAAATCATTTATAAAAGCACCAAAAGTGTGTAAAAGTGGTATAAAGCATCAGTAAGAGTTTTATAGGGGATACAAAGCATTTATAAAAACCCTAAAAGCGTTTACATGTGGATTAAAGCATCAGTAAGAGATTTACAGGTGATAAAAAGCATTTATAAGAGCACCAAAAGCGTGTAAAATTGGTATAAAGCATCAGTAAGAGTTTTATAAGTGATACAAAGCATTTGTAAAAGCACCAAAACCGTGTATCAGTGGTATAAAGCATCGGTAAGAGTTTTACAGGTGATACAAAGCATTTACAAAAGCACCAAAAGCGTTTACAAGTGGTATGAAGCATCAGTAAGAGTTTTATAGGAGATACAAAGCATTTTTAGAAGCACCAAAAGTGTGCACAAGTGGTATAAATCATCAGTAAGAGTTTTACAGGTGATAAAAAGCATTATAGAATTACCAAAAGCGTGTATAAGTGGTATAAGGCATCAGTAAGAGCTTTAAGGGTGATACAAAGCATTTATAAAAGCACCAAAAGCCTGCACAAGTGGTATAAAGCATCAGTAAGAGTTTTATAAGTGATAAAAAGCATTTTTAAAAGCACCAAAAGCGTGTACAAGTTGTTTAAAACATCAGTAAGAGTCTTACAGATGATACAAAGCAATTATAAAAGCATCAAAAGCTTTTACAAGGGGTTTAAAGCACAAGTAAGAGTTTTATAGGTGATAAAAAGCATTTATAAAAGCACCAGAAGCGTGTACAAGTGATATAAAGTGATTAAAAGCATTTATAAAAGCCCCAAAAGCGTGTGCAAGTTGTATAAAGCACCGGTAAGAGTTTTACAGGGGATAATAACCATTTATAAAAGTACCAAAAGCGTTTATAAGTGGTATAAAGCTTCAGTAAGAGTTTTATAGGTGATAAAAAGCATTTATAAAAGGACCTAAAGCCTGTAAAAGTGGTATAAAGCATCAGTAAGGGTTTTATAAGATATACAAAGCATTTATAAAAGCACCAAAACCTTATATAATAGGTATAAGTCTCCAGTAATAGTTTTTTAAGTGATTGAAAGCATTTCTAAAAGCAACAAAAGCGTGTACAAGTGGTATAAAGCATCAGTAAGAGTTTTAGAGGTGATACAAAGCATTTATCAAAGCACCAAAAGCGTATACAAGTGGTATAAATCATCACTAAGAGTTTTTATAAGTGATAAAAAGCCCTTATAAAAGCAACAAAGGCCTATTTATAGGTCATAAAAAGCATTTATAAAAGCCCCCAAAGCCTGTACAGAGTTATATTGGTGATAAAAAGCATTTATCAAAGCCCCAAAAGCCTGTACAAGTTGTATAAAGCATCATTAAGAGTTTTATATGTGATGAAAAGCATTTATAAAAGCCCCAAAAGCTTGTACAAGTGGTAAAAATCATCAGTAAGAGTTTTATAAGTGATCCAAAGCATTTATAAAAGCACCAAAAGCTTGTACAAGTGGTATAAAGCATCAGTAAGAGATTCTTAAGCGAAACAGACAAATTATTATAGCACAAAACGCGTGTACATGTTACATAAAGAATCAGTAAGAGTTTTGCAGGCGTTAAAAACCCTTTATAAAAGTACTAGAAGCGTGTAAGATTGATTTAAAGAATCAGTAGGAGCTTTTTGAGTAATACAAAGCCATTATGACAACAACAAAAGCTTGTACAATTGGTATAAAGCATAAGCATGAGTTCTACGTGTGTTAGAGAGTATTTAGAAAAACACCAAAAGCGTGTACAAGTGGTATAAAGCATCAGAAAAAGTTTGTTCAGCGATACAAAGCATTTATAAAAGCCCCAAAAGCGTGCACAAGTGGTAAAAAGCATCAGTAAGAGTTTTATCAGCGATACAAAGCATTTATAAAAGAACCAAAACGTGTACAATTTGTATAAAGCATAAGTAAGAGTTTTATAAGGATACAAAGCATTTACAAAAGCACCAAAAGCGTGTACAAATGGTATAAAGTCTCAGTAAGAGTTTTATAAGTGATACAAAGCATTTATAAAAGCACCAAAAGTGTTTACAAGTGTTATAAAGAATCAGCAATAGTTTTATAGGTGATACAAAGACTTTATAAAAGCACAGAAAGTGTTTTCGATCGGTATAAAGCATCGTGAAGAGTGTTATAAGTTATACAAACCATTTATAAAAGCATCAAAAGCGTGTTCGGTCGGTATAAAGAATCAGATATTGTCGTTTAGTGAATACAAAGCCATTATAAAAACATAAAAGGTGGTTACCGGTGGTAAAAAGCATCAGTGAGAGTTTTATAGGTGATCCAAAGAATTTATAAAAGCACCAAAAGCGTGTACAAGTGGTATGAAGCATCAGAAAGAATTTTTTCAGCGATACAAAGCATTTAAAAAAGCCCCAAAAGCGTGCACAAGTGGTAAAAAGTATCAGTAAGAGTTTTATTACCGATACAAAGCATTTATAAAAGTACCAAAAGCGTGTACAAGTGGTATAAAGCATCAGAAAGAGTTTTATCAGCGATAAGAAGCATTTATAAAAGCCCCAAAAGCGTGTACAAGTGGTAAAAAGCATCAATAAGAGTTTTTTAAGGATACAAAGCATTTACAAAAGCACCAAAAGCGTGTACAAATGGTATAAAGTCTCAGTAAGAGTCTTATAAGTGACAGAAAGCATTTATAAAAGCACCAAAAGCGTTTACAAGTGGTATAAAGCATCAGTAAGAGTTTCTTGAGTTATGCAAAGCATTTATAAAAACACTATAAGCGTGCAAGATTGACTTAAAGCATCGGTAATAGTCGTATAAGTAAGACAAAGCAATTATAAAAACACCAAAAGCTCGTACAAGTGGTATGAAGCATCAGCAAGAGTCTTATAGGTAATACAAAGCAATTATAAAAGCACCAAAAGCGTGTACAAGTAGTATAAAGCATCAGTAAGAGTTTTATAAGCGATACAAAGTATTTATAAAAGCACCAAAAGCGTGTGCAAGTGAAATAAAGCATCAGAAAGAGTTTTATCAGCGATACAAAGCATTTATAAAAGCACCAAAAGTGTCTACAAGTTGTATAAAGCATCAGTAAGAATTGTATATGTGATACAAAGCATTTATAAAAGCACCAAAAGCGTGTACAAGTGGTATAAAGCATCAGTTAGAGTTTTATAAGGATACAAAGCATTTATAAAAGCACCAAAAGCGTGTACAAATGGTATAAGCACCAAAAGCGTGTACAAGTGGTATAAAGCATAAGTAAGAGTTTTATAAGGATACAAAGCATTTACAAAAGCCCCAAAAGCGTATACAAATGGTATAAGGCCTCAGGTGAATATGTTTTGGCGATACAGACAAATTAATATGACACTAAACGCATGTATGGGGGAATGAAGCCTCAGCCAGCGTGGTATAGGGGATCGTACTCATTTTTAAAATCCTTAAAATTGTATAACTGTGTTAAAAAGCATCAGTTGGAAATTTATAGGTGATAAAAAGCAATTTTAACCGCACCAAAAGCTTGTACAAGTGGTATAAAGCATCAGTTAGAGTTTTATAAGTGATCCAAAGAATTTATAAAAGCACCAAAAGCGTGTACAAGTGGTATAAAGCATCAGAAAGAGTTTTATCAGCGATAAAAAGCATTTATAAAAGTCCAAAAAGCTTGCACAAGTGGTATAAAGCATCAGTAAGAGTTTTATCAGCGATACAAAGAATTTATAAAAGCACCAAAAGCGTGTACAAGTGGTATAAAGCATCAGTAAGAGTTTTATAGGTGATAAAAAGCATTTATAAAAGCATCAAAAGAGTGTACAAGTGGTATAAAGCATAAGTAATAGTTTTATCAGGGATCCAAAGCATTTATAAAAGCACCAAAAGCTTTTACAAGTGGTATAAAGCATCAGTAAGAGTTTTATCAGCGATAAAAAGCATTTAAAAAAGCACCAAAAGCGTGTACAAGTGGAATAAAGCATCAGAAAGAGTTTTATAAGCGATACAAAGCATTTATAAAAGCGCCAAAAGTGTGTACAAGTGGTATAAAGCATCAGTAAGAGTTGTATATGTGATACAAAGCATTTATAAAAGCACCAAAACGTGTACAATTGGTATAAAGCATCAGTTAGAGTTTTATAAGGATACAAAGCATTTACAAAAGCACCAAAAGCGTGTACAAATGGTATAAAGTCTCAGTAAGAGTTTTATAGGGGATACAAAGCATTTATAAAAGCACCAAAAGTGTGCACAAGTGGTAAAAAGCATCAGTAAGAGTTTTATCAGCGATACAAAGCATTTATAAAAGCACCAAAACTTGTACAATTTGTATAAAGCATCAGTAAGAGTTTTATAAGGATACAAAGCATTTACAAAAGCCCCAAAAGCGTGTACAAATGGTATAAAGTCTCAGTAAGTGTTTTTTACGTGACAAAAAGCATTTATAAAAGCACCAAAAGCGTGTACAAGTGGAATAAAGCATCAGTAAGAGTTTTATAAGTGATACAAAGTATTTATAAAAGCCCCATAAGCGTGTACAAGTGGCATAAAGCATCAGTAATAGTTTTATAAGTGATACAAATCATTTATAAAAGCACCAAAAGCTTGTACAAGTGGTATAAAGCATTAGTAAGAGTTTTTTCAGCGATAAAAAGCATTTATAAAAGCACCAAAAGCGTGTACAAGTGGTATAAAGCACCAGAAAGAGTTTTATCAGCAATATAAAGCATTTATAAAATCCCCAAAAGCGTGTACAAGTGGTAAAAAGCATCAGTAAGAGTTTTATAAGGATACAAAGCATTTACAAAAGCACCAAAAGCGTGTACAAATGGTATAAAGACTCAGTAAGAGTTTTATAAGTGACACAAAGCATTTATAAAAGCACCATCAGCTTGTACAAGTGGTATAAAGCATCAGTAAGAGTTTTATAAGTGATACAAAGCCTTTATAAAATCACCAAAAGTGTGTACAAGTGGTATAAAGCATCAGTAAGAGTTGTATAAATGATACAAAGCATTTATAAAAGCACCAAAACGTGTACAATTGGTATAAAGCATCAGTTAGAGTTTTATAAGGATACAAAGCATTTATAAAAGCACCAAAAGAGTGTACAAATGGTATAAGCACAAAAAGCACCAAAAGCGTGTACAAGTGGTATAAAGCATCAGTAAGAGTTTTATCATCGATAAAATGCCTTTATAAAAGCACCAAAAGTGTGTACAAGTGGTATAAAGCATCAGTAAGAGTTTTATAAGTGATACAAAGCATTTATAAAAGCACCAAAAGCCTGTACAAGTGGTAAAAAGCATCAGTAAGAGTTTGATAGGTGATACAAAGCACTTATAAAAGCACCAAAAGCGTGTACAAGTGGTATAAAGAATCAATAAGAGTTTTATCAGCGATACAAAGCATTTATAAAAGCACCAAAAGCGTGTAAAAGTGGTATTAAGAATCAGAAAGAGTTTTATCAGCAATAAGAAGCATTTATAAAAGCCCCAAAAGCGTGTACAAGTGGTAAAAAGCATCAATAAGAGTTTTATAAGGATACAAAGCATTTACAAAAGCACCAAAAGCGTGTACAAATGGTATAAAGTCTCAGTAAGAGTTTTATAAGTGACACAAAGCATTTATAAAAGCACCAAAAGCGTGTACAAGTGGTATAAAGCATCAGTTAGAGTTTTATAAGGATAAAAAGCATTTATAAAAGCACCAAAAGCGTGTACAAATGGTATAAGCACCAAAAGCGTGTACAAGTTGTATAAAGCATAAGTAAGAGTTTTATAAGGATACAAAGCATTTACAAAAGCACCAAAAATGTGTACAAACGGTAGAAAGTCTCAGTAAGAGTTTTATAAGTGACACAAAGCATTTATAAAAGCACCAAAAGCGTGTACAATGGGTATAAAGCATCAGTAAGAGTTTTATAGGTGATACAAAGCCTTTATAAAAGCACCAAAAGTGTGTACAATTAGTATAAAGCATCAGTTAGAGTTTAATAAGTGATACAAAGCATTTGTAAAAGCACCAAAAGCGTGTACAAGTGGTAAAAAGCATCAGTAAGAGTTTTATAAGTGATCCAAAGAATTTATAAAAGCACCAAAAGCGTGTACAAGTGGTATAAAGCATCAGAAAGAGTTTTTTCAGCGATACAAAGCATTTATAAAAGTCCCAAAAGCTTGCACAAGTGGTATAAAGCATCAGAAAGAGTTTTATAAGCGATACAAAGCATTTATAAAAGAACCAAAAGTCTTTACAAGGGGTATAAAGAATCAGTTAGATTTTTATAAGAAATACAAAGTATATAAAAAAGTACCAAAAGCGTTTATAATTGTTAATAAGCATCAGTAAGAGGTTTATAAGTGATACAAAGCATTTATAAAAGCAACAAAAGCTTGTACAAGTGGTATAAAGCATCAGTAATAGTTTTATCAGCGATAAAAAGCATTTAAAAAAGCACCAAAAGCGTGTACAAGTGGAATAAAGCATCAGAAAGAGTTTTATCAGCGATACAAAGCATTTATAAAAGCACCAAATGTGTCTACAAGTTGTATAAAGCATCAGTAAGAGTTGTGTATGTGATACAAAGCATTTATAAAAGCACCAAAACGTGTACAATTGGTATAAAGCATCAGTTAGAGTTTTATAAGGATACAAAGCATTTACAAAAGCACCAAAAGCATGTACAAATGGTGTAAAGTCTCAGTAAGAGTTTTATAGGGGATACAAAGCATTTATAAAAGCCCCAAAAGTGTGCACAAGTGGTAAAAAGCATCAGTAAGAGTTTTATCAGCGATACAAAGCATTTACAAAAGCACCAAAACTTGTACAATTTGTATAAAGCATCAGTAAGAGTTTTATAAGGATACAAAGCATTTACAAAAGCCCCAAAAGCGTGTACAAATGGTATAAAGTCTCAGTAGGAGATTTTTATGTGACACAAAGCATTTATAAAAGCACCAAAAGTGTGTACGTTTGATATAAAGAATCAGTACGAGCCGTTTAGGTGATAGAAAGCAATTATAAAAACACTAAAAGCGTGTACAATTTGTATAAACCATCAGCAAGAGTTTAGAATTGATAGAAAGTGTTTATAAAAGCACCAAAAGCTTGTACAATTGGTATAAAGCACCAGAAAGAGTTTTATAAGCAATACAAAGCATTTATAAAAACCCCAAAAGCGTGTACAAGTGGTAAAAAGCATCAGTAAGAGTTTTATAAGGATACAAAGCATTTACAAAAGCACCAAAAGCGTGTACAAATGGTATAAAGTCTCAGTAAGAGTTTTATAAGTGACACAAAGCATTTATAAAAGCACCAGCAGCATGTACAAGTGGTATAAAGCATCAGTAAGAGTTTTATAAGCGATACAAGGCCTTTATAAAATCACCAAAAGTGTGTACAAGTGGTATAAAGCATCAGTAAGAGTTTTATAAATGATACAAAGCATTTATAAAAGCACCAAAACGTGTACAATTGGTATAAAGCATCAGTTAGAGTTTTATAAGGATACAAAGCATTTATAAAAGCACCAAAAGAGTGTACAAATGGTATAAGCACCAAAAGCACCAAAAGCGTGTACAAGTGGTATAAAGCATCAGCAAGAGTTTTATAATCGATACAAAGCATTTATAAAAGCACCAAAAGTTTCTACAAGTGGTATAAAGCATCAGTAAGAGTTTTATCAGTGATACAAAGTATTTATAATAGCACCAAAAGCGTGTACAAGTGGTAAAAAGCATCATTGAGAGTTTTATAGGTGATACAAAGCATTTATAAAAGCACCAAAAGCGTGTACAAGTGCTATAAAGCATGAGTAAGAGTTTTATCAGCAATATAAAGCATTTATAAAAGCACAAAAAGCGTGTACAAGTTGTATTAAGCATCAGAGAGAGTTTTATCAGCAATAAGAAGCATTTATAAAAGCCCCAAAAGCGTGTACAAGTGGTAAAAAGCATCAATAAGAGTTTTATAAGGATACAAAGCATTTACAAAAGCACCAAAAGCGTGAAGAAGTGGTATAAAGTCTCAGTAAGGGTTTTATAAGTGAAACAAAGCATTTAAAAAAGCGCCAAAAGCGTGTACAAGTGGTATAAAGCATCAGTTAGAGTTTTATAAGGATACAAAGCATTTATAAAAGCACCAAAAGCGTGTACAAATGGTATAAGCACCAAAAGCGTGTACAAGTGGTATAAAGCATAAGTAAGAGTTTTATAAGGATACAAAGCATTTACAAAAGCACCAAAAATGTGTACAAATGGTAGAAAGTGTCAGTAAAATTCTTATCAGCGATAGAAAGCATTCAAAACAACCCAAAAAGTGTTGACAATTGGTTTAAATCATTAGCAAGAGTCTTATTGGTGATAAAAAACCTTTGTCAAATCACTAAAAGCTTGTACAAGTTGTATAAAGTATCAGTTAGAGTTTTATAAGTGACAAAAAGAATTTTTAAACGCACCGAAAGCGTTTGCAAGTGGCATAAAGCATCAGTAAGAGTTTTATAAGTGATCCAAAGCATTTATAAAAGCACCAAAAGCGTTTACAAGTGGTATAAAGCATCAGTATGAGTTTCACCAGCGATACAAAGCATTTTTAAATCCACAAAAAGCGTGTAAAATTGGTATTAAGCATCAGTAAGAGTTTTATAGGTGATACAAAGCATTTATAAAAGTACCAAAAGCTTTTATAAGTGGTAATAAGCATCAGTAAGAGTTTTATAAGTGATCCAAAGCATTTATAAAAGCAACAAAAGCTTGTACAAGTGGTATAAAGCATCAGTAAAAGTTTTATCAGCGATAAAAAGCATTTAAAAAAGCACCAAAAGCGTGTACAAGTGGAATAAAGCATCAGAAAGAGTTTTATCAGCGATACAAAGCATTTATAAAAGCACCAAATGTGTCTACAAGTTGTATAAAGCATCAGTAAGAGTTGTATATGTGATACAAAGCATTTATAAAAGCACCAAAACGTGTACAATTGGTATAAAGCATCAGTTAGAGTTTTATAAGGATACAAAGCATTTACAAAAGCACCAAAAGCGTGTACAAATGGTATAAAGTCTCAGTAAGAGTTTTATAGGGGATACAAAGCATTTATAAAAGCACCAAAAGCGTGAACAAGTTGTAAAAAGCATCATTAAGAGTTTTATAAGAGATACAAAGCATTTATAAAAGCACCAAAACTTGCACAATTTGTATAAAGCATCAGTAAGAGTTTTATAAGGATACAAAGCATTTACAAAAGCACCAAAAGCGTGTACAAATGGTATAAGGTCTCACTAAGAGTTTTATAAGTGACACAAAGCATTTATAAAAGCACCAACAGTGTGTACATGTGGTATGCAGAATAAGTACGAGCTGCTTAAGTGATGCAAAGCAATTATAAAACCACTAAAAGCTTGTACAATTTGCATAAATCATCGGTAAGAGTCTTATAAGTGATAGAAAGCGATTATAAAAGCACCAAAAGCTTGTACAAGTGGTATAAAGCATCAGTAAGAGTTTTATAAGCGATACAAGGCCTTTATAAAAGCACCGAAAGTGTGTACAAGTGGTATAAAGCATCAGTAAGAGTTTTATAAATGATACAAAGCATTTATAGAAGCACCAAAACGTGTACAATTGGTATAAAGCATCAGTTAGAGTTTTATAAGGATACAAAGCATTTATAAAAGCACCAAAAGAGTGTACAAATGGTATAAGCACCAAAAGCACCAAAAGCGTGTACAAGTGGTATAAAGCATCAGTAAGAGTTTTATAATCGATACAAAGCATTTATAAAAGCACCAAAAGCGTCTGCAAGTTTAAATAAGAATCAGAAAGAGTTTTATCAGTAACAAAAATTATCTATAATAGCCCAGAAATAGAGTAAAAACGTTATAAGGCGTCAAAAAAAGGTGAATAGGTGATACAAACCATTTAAAAAACTAAAACAGTCGTTTACGATTTCTATAAGAAACTAATAAAAGACTTTTAAGCAAAAAAAGGTCTTTTTAAAAGCACTAAAAGCGTGTACAAGTGGTATTAAGCATCAGAGAGAGTTTTATCAGCAATAAGAAGCATTTATAAAAGCCCCAAAAGCGTGTACAAGTGGTAGAAAGCATCAATAAGAGTTTTATAAGGATACAAAGCATTTATAAAAGCACCAAAAGCGTGTACAAGTGGTATAAAGTCTCAGTAAGAGTTTTATAAGTGATACAAAGCATTTATAAAAGCACCAAAAGCGTGTACAAGTGGTATAAAGCATCAGTAAGAGTTTTATAAGTGATACAAAGATTATAAAAGCACTAAAAGAGTATACAAGTGGTATAAAGCATCAGTAAGAGTTTTATAGGTGATACAAAGCATTAATGAAAGCACCAAAAGCGTATACAAGTGGTAAAAAGCATCAGTGAGAGTTTTATAAGTGATCCAAAACATTTATTAAAACACCAAAAGCGTGTACAAGTGGTATAAGGCATCAAAAAGAGCTTTTTCAGCGATACAAAGCATTTATATAAGCCCCAAAAGCGTGCACAAGTTGTAAAAAGCATCAGTAAGAGTTTTATCAGCGATACAAAGCATTTATAAAAGCACCAAAAGCGTGTACAAGTGGTATAAAGCATCAGAAAGAGTTTTATCAGTGATAAGAAGCATTTATAAAAGCACCAAAAGCGAGTAAAAGTTGTATAAAGCATTAGAAAGATTCTTATCGGTGATAAACTGCATTTATACAATCGACAAAAGTTCCTACAAGTGATTTAAAGTATCAATAAGAGTTGTATAGGTGACAAACAGTATTTATAATAGCACCGAAATTGTTTAAAAGCGGCATTAGGAGACACTCAAAGTTATATAGGTGATACAAAGCATTTATAAAATCACCAAAAGCGTGTAAAAGTGGTATAAAGCATCAGTTAGAGATTTATCAGAGAAACAAAGCATTTATAAAAGCACCAAACGCCTTTACAAGCTGTATAAAGCATCAGTAAGAGTTTTGTAAGTGATACAAAGCATCTGTAAAAGCACCAAAAGCTTGTACAAGTGGTATAAAGCCTCAGAAAGAGTTTTATCAGCGATACAAAGCATTTATAAAAGAACCAAAAGTGTCTACAAGTTATATAAGGCATCAGTAAGAGTTGTATATATGATACAAAGCATTTATAAAAGCACCAAAACGTGTACAATTGGTATAAATATCAGTTAGAGTTTTATAAGGATACAAAGCATTTATAAAAGCACTAAAAACGTGTATAATTGTTATAAAGAAGCAGTAAGAGTTTTATAATCGATAGAAAGCATTTATAAAAACACCAAAAGTGTGCACAAGTGGTATAAAGCATCATTAAGAGTTTTATAAGTGATAAAAAGCATTTATAAAAGCCCCAAAAGCGTTTACAAGTGGTAAAAAGCATCAGTAAGAGTTTTAAAAGTGATCCAAAGCATTTTTAAAAGCACCAAAAGTTTGTACAAGTGGTATAAAGCATCAGTAAGAGTTTTATCAGCAATACAAAGCATTTATATAAGCACCAAAAGCGTGTACAAGTGGTATAAAGCATCAGAAAGAGTTTTATCAGCGATAAGAAGCATTTATAATTGCCCAAAAAGCGTGTACAAGTGGTAAAAAGCATCAATAAGAGTTTTATAAGGATACAAAGCCTTTACAAAAGCACCAAAAGCGTGTACAAATGGTACAAAGTATCAGTAAGAGTTTTATAGGTGAAACAAAGAATGTATAAAAGCACCAAAATCGTGTACAAGTTGTATAAACCATCAGTAAAAGATTTATAGCTGATACAAAGTATTTATAAACGTACCAAAAGCGTGTACAAGTGATATGAAGCATCAGTAGGACTTTTATAAGTGATACAAAGCATTTATAAAAGCACCAAAAGCGTGTACAAGTGGTATGAAGCATCAGAAAGAATTTTTTCATTGATACAAAGCATTTATAAAAGCCCGAAAAGCGTGCACAAGTGGTAAAAAGCATCAGTAAGAGTTTTATCAGCGATACAAAGCATTTATAAAATCACCAAAAGCGTGTAAAAGTGGTATAACGCATCACAAAGAGATTTATCAGCCATAAGAAGCATTTATAAAAGCCCCAAAAGCGTGTACAAGTGGTAAAAAGCATCAATAAGAGTTGTATAAGGATACAAAGCATTTACAAAAGCACCAAATGCGTATACAAATGGTATAAAGTCTCAGTAAGAGTTTTATAAGTGACACAAAGCATTTATAAAAACACCAAAAGCGTGTACAAGTGGTATAAAGCATCAGTAAGAGTTTTATAAGGGTTACAAAGTATTTATAAAAGCACCAAAAGCGTGTACAAGTGGTAAAAAGCATCAGTAAGAGTTTTACAGGTGATACAAAGCATTTATAAAAGCACCAAAAGCTTGTACAAGTGGTATAAAGCATCAGTAAGAGTTTTATCAGCGATACAAAGCATTTATAAAAGCACCAAAAGCGTGTACAAGTGGAATAAAGCATTAGAAAGAGTTTTATCAGCGATACAAAGCATTTACAAAAGCACCAAAAGTGTCTACAAGTTGTATAAAGCATCAGTAAGAGTTGTATATGTGATACAAAGCATTTATAAAAGCACCAAAACATGTACAAGTGGTATAAAGCCTCAGTAAGTGTTTTTTCAGCGATACAAAGCATTTATAAAAGCACCAAAAGCGTGTACAAATGGTATAAAGTCTCAGTAAGAGTCTTATAGGGGATCCAAAGCATTTATAAAAGCCCAAAAAGCGTGTACAAGTGGTATAAAGCATTAGTAAGAGTTTTTTCAGCGATAAAAAGCATTTATAAAAGCACCAAAAGCGTGTACAAGTGGTATAAAGCACCAGAAAGAGTTTTATCAGCAATACAAAGCATTTATAAAAACCCCAAAAGCGTGTACAAGTGGTAAAAAGCATCAGTACTCCCAACATTCATAATTCCCCAAACACATCCAATCAAAATTTTGTGATAGCCATTTTGTTCAGCGTAGTTGATTTCCGGATAGAAAATATGTTTTTGAGGAGGACATTCCCCCACGGCCCTCAGGGTAAGGGTTTTAAGTTATGCCCTGGGGGCATATAAGGTTTTTAAAGAAGGGGTTGTCGTAGAAACTTCAAAAAAAGCTCATACGATTGGAAATTCAAAGGGCTAGTGCCCTTTTTAATAGTCGAAAGTGATTGGAGGGAAACCAGCCCCCCCCCCCCCACGCCCATCATTCCCCAAACGCATCCAATAAAAATTTTGGGTTAGCCATTTTGTTCAGCGTATTTGATTTCCCGATAGAAAATATATTTTTGAGGAGGACAATCCCCCGAAACCCTCAGGGCAAGGATTATAAGTTATGCCCTGGGGGCATATAAGGTTTTTATTGAAATCTTTGTCGTAGAAACTTGAAAAAGGGTTCATTCGATTTGAAATTGAAAAGGCTAGTGCCTTTTTTAATAGTTGAAAATAATTTGATAGCGACTAACGCCCCTCTCACGCCCACCATTTTCCCAAACACATCCAATAAAGATTTTGAGATAGTCATTTTATTTCAAGTAGTTCAAAGTTCAGGAAATTGTACCTTTGTGCAGGACGCTCCACCCACAACAGTCAGGGCAAGGATTTTAAATTATGGCCTGGGGGCATATAAAGTTTTTATTGAAAGCTTTGTCGTAGAAACTTGAAAAGGGGCTCATTTAATTGGAAATTCAAAGGGCTAGTGCACTTTTAAAATGTCGAAAGTGATTGGAGGGCAACTAATCCCCCTCTCACGCCCATCTTTTTTCCAAACACATCCAATCAATATTTTTGATAACCATTTTATTCAACGTAGTTGAAAGTTTTGGAAATTAGGTCTTTAAGGATGACTACCCCCACAGCACTCAGGGCAAGGGGTTTAAGTTATGTCCTGGGGGTATATAAGGTTTTTATTGAAAGCGTAGAAGCTTCAAAAGGGCTTATTCAATTGGATATTGAGAGGGCTAGTGCCCTTTGTAATAGTCGAAAGGGATTGGAGGGTAACTAACCCCCCTCTCACGCCCACCATTCCTCCAAACACATCCAATCAAAATTTTCAGATAGCCATTTTTTTCAACGTAGTACAAAGTTCTGGAAATTAGGTCTTTGAGAATGACACCCCCCAGCACTCAGGGCAGGGGTTGTAAGTTATGCCCTGGGGGCATATAAGATTTTATTGAAATTTTTGTCGTAGAAACTTCAAAAGGGCTCTTTTGATTGGAAATTGAAAGGCCTAGGGTCATTTTTAATAGTTGAAAGCGATTGGAGAGCGACTACTGCCCCTCTCACGCCCACCATTTCCCCAAACACATCCAATCAAAATTTTGAGATATCCATGTTGTTGAACGTAGCTGAAAGTTCTGGAAATTCGGTCTTAGAGGATGACAACCACCCTAACAGACCTTAGGGTAAGGGTTGTAATTTATGCCCTGGGGGCATATATGGTGTTTATAGAAAGCGTTGTCGTTTCTAAAAGGGGTCATCTGTTCGGAAATTGAAAGTCCTTGTGCCCTTTTTAATAGTCGAAAGTAATTGGAGGGCTTAACATTTTTACAGTAAAGATCGAAGTGGATATAATGTATTATTTTGTTGTTGTTGTTGATTAGGCCAGCGTGATTCGAATCGAAGGAGTTGTCGTGGGAAGTTCGAAAAGGGCTTATTCGGTTAAAAACATAAAGGGCTGATGCTATTTTCAATTGTCGAAAGTGATTGGAGGGCAGCTAGTCCCCCTTTCACTCTCACCCTCCCTCGCCAACCCTCCCATTTCTGCTTTTAAAATTTAACCAAATCAAAATAGCATAAGTGTATCCAAGCTATCAAAGAAAGTAAACAGATTTTTTTGCGAATGGTATCAAGTTTTCCATTTCAGGTCAACTAGAGAAGGTATGAAACTAAATTAAACAGTACTATTTGTGTCCAGATTTTTAGAGTGTATGTTATTAAAAATTGCTGAAAATTTTTCTCCAGCATACAAATAGTAGGTCAAACTATAAATTCTTAAAAAAACAAAAAGATTTAAATTTTCACTTTCTTTTTCTCATAAAAGACTATGTTAAAATAAGGTGAACATAAACTCACTAAAAAAAACATTATCCACAAAATAAGTTTTTCAAAGAAAAGTAACTAACTCCATTTAATCAAAATTGAGCAAAAATAAAATAAAATATTCTACCAAGCGTGAAACTACCACAAATCAGCATCGATAAATAAATGAAACCCATAACGTACAGAAATTACAATAATTAACCGAGTCAAACTCAAAACGAGCAGAAATTAGCATAAGTTGGGCGCAAAACACCTATGCCTTCCCAAGGCTAGAGCATAATTTGTACTTTACTGAAAAAAATACAAATAAATATGAATTGTCAGTTTAATATACATATACTGATGTTTAGTAATCAAAAGGTTAATATTATTTGATTTATTAAAGTTATAAAAGTAAAAACATTTACATTTTTTCAGTAAAGTGCAAATTTTGTTCTGGCCTTGGGAAGGCACAGGGGCCTATCAGCTGTTTTTAAAACTCCATCTTTTGTTTCAAATTTTTCATCACATGCCCTTTGAAATTCTACCAATGTAAGAGTAAGAGTTCCTTCTACGCGGTGCGTTCGGTTCGACAATAATCCTGTAATCACAAGTTTAAAGGCGTGGAAGTTGCTACCACCTGCGGCACAAGGTAGTCATTCTTTTTGGGCTTTCAAAAAAATTAGTGACAGATTTTCTTTCAGAAGAGTTTAATCCCTCCCCCACACACCTCGCATTTTCACCAAACGTTATCTGATAGAAATGTTGAGATGGCCATTTGCTGTCGAAGAAACTTCGAAAAAAGGGTCATTCGATTGGAAATTAAAGGGGCTAGTGCCCTTTTAATAGTCGAAAGTGATTGGTGAGCAACAAGGCCCTCCCCTACGCCCATCAATTCCCAAAACACATCTAATCAACATTGTGAGATAGCCATTTTGTTCAGCGTAGTTGAAAGGTCTGGAAATTATGTCCTTAAGGATGATAACCGCCTTTACAGCCCTCAGCGCAAGGGTTGTAAGTTATGATCCGAGTGCATATAATGTTTTTATGGAAAGGGTGGTCGTATAAACTCTGGAGGGCCTCATTAGATTGGAAATCAGATGTTTTAGTACCATCAAGAGTCAAAGCAATCGGGACAGCCACCCTCCCCCCCCACACGTCCTATATTCCACAAATGCATCCGATAAAAATTTTGAGATGGCTATTTGTTCAAAAATAGTCCAAAAATCATATAATAAGGCCTTTGGGGTTGACAGAATCCCTCAGAGTCTGGGGGTAAGGCTTGTAGTTTATGCCTTAGGGGCATATAATGTTTTTTTCTGGAAGGGGTGGTCGTGTGAACTTTAGAAGAGGCTTATTTTATTGGAAATGTATAGTTCTAGTTTTCTTTTAAGAGTCAAACGTGATGGAGAGTAACTAGCCCTCCCCCCTCCCAGACATCCTCTTTCCCCAAAACGCATTCAGTTGAAATTGTGAGATGGCCATTTTGTTGCCAATAGTTCAGAAGTCATATAACAATGCCTTTAGGGTGGACACAATGGCAAGAGCCCATGGGCAAGGGTTGTAAGTTATGCCTGGGGCATATAAGATTTATATGGAATGGTTAGTCGTATAAAATTTGGATCGAATGGAGCTCATTTGATTGGAGATTGGAAGTTTTAGTGCCCTTTTAAGAGTCAAAAGTGAATGGAGGGAAATAACCCCCCCCCCAAGCCTATCATTCCCCAAAACATATCCGATAGAAATTGCAAGAGAATAATTTTTCTCAGCATTGTTGAAAGGGCCAGTAATTTTTCTTTGGGGATGTCAGCCTAAAACATGTTATGTGTATAAGGATTGTCAAAAGGTTGCAACACAGGAATAACTGAGTATATTAATTTGGAAAATCCAGGGAATGATAAGGGAGATCAAAAAGGCAATATTTGTGTGCTACCAATACTACTACAACTACCACCACTACTACTATCACACTTCTGAATAAATTAAGTGCTTCCCATTTCAGTTACTAAAGGTATATATTTCTTTTGTATGTCCTTTGGTCGAGTACGCGTTTCCTGTCTGGCATCCGGGCCTCTCAATTGAAGCAACCAAAAAAATCTAAAATATTCCAAAAAGAGCCCTGAGGATTATTTTTAAAGAAGGGATTTTTATACGTAATAAAAATATACGAATATAGAAGTTTGTTACGTAAGTTAATTCGTAAGTTACGTATATTTCTTACTAATAAAAAAGTTCGTAAATAAAATTAAAAGTTCTAGTGCCCCTTTTAAGTAACCAAAATAATTGGAGGACAACTAGGCCCCTACTCCGCCCTTTTTTTCTCAAGTTCTTCAGATCAAAATTTCGATGAAGCCATTTAGCCAAAAAAGACGTAAAATCAATATTGAAATTTCGTTTTAATTATCGATGTACGGTGAGCCTAAATCAAAACCTGCAATAATTCAAAAACGTTCAGAAATTAAAAAAACAAGTATTTTTAACTGAAAGTAAGGAGCGACATTAAAACCTAAAACAAACAGAAATTATTCCGTATATGAATGGGGCTGTCCCTTCCTCATCGCCTCGCTCTTTACGCTAAAGTTTTACTCTTTCTCACAACTCTATTTTTTAAAACAATAAAAAACTTTAGCGGAAAAAGCGAGGTATTGAGGAAGGAACAGCCCCTTTCATATACAGAATAATTTCTGTTCGTTTTAAGTTTTATTGTCGCCGCTCCTTACGTTCAGTTAAAAAACTCTTTTGTTTATTTAATAGTAAAAATGTCGTTTGACCTCAAACAAATTGCTATAGAAATGATTCTTTCACTACCCGAACAAAAAAATATGTGCAAATTCCGAATCCAAAAAGTTTGCCGCTTTAGCTAATTCAAAAATTTGAGTTTTTTTAGGTTGAATTTGAGGTTGAGGCAAAAATGTGGATTGAGTAAATACCAGTAAATGTGATTAGGTATGTCATTTCTACGCTTTTTTTGCTGATGAACATGAAACTAAATGTTTAAAGTCAAACAAATTGTTTGGGGCTTAAAGCTTTGAGAGAGAGTGAGGTTGGAAGAGAGGCTCAGCCTGTAGGTGTATATCAAACTTGGCCTTTGGCAAAACATTTACAGCCTCGTGCCTTGGTAACAACCAAGACTCGGTTCAGGTAAAGTTCAGTATGCCTGGAACCTCAGTTTTGTGAAAGTGAGTAAGAATGAGGAGGAGGAGGAGGAGGGAATTTGAAACGCATATTTGGCAACAACAAAAACACATTCTGTCAAAGGGCTTCCCTTAGCTGAGACGAAACACTAGTTCCAAATAAGAGATCAATATACTCAGATGTAATTCAACACAGAGATCAATTACGTAAGGCAGATAAAAATCACAGTAACACAGAGATTCATTGGGTAGTGGCAAAGCTATTTAAAAACTAGGTCTTCTTCTTCGCTACCATCGTCTTCAAGTTTTCCGGCACCAACTGTTTCGCAGTTAGAACAGCTCGTTCCGTTACAATTTCCACAAGCCCAGGTACATTTTAAGCCATGCTTTATGCAAGAACATTACAGCGTCGAACACTCGCTCTTGCAATTACAGTGAAACACTGAGAGAAGGGAAGGCGGTGCCGGTGATCTATCTGAATGCACAGGTCGCAATTCTCCTTTCCGCACAATCCAGCCATACTCCAAAGGGGCCAGTCGACAATCATCATTTTTCGGCGCTTATACTTGGAAGTATGCTCGAAGCGAATGATACTGTCAAACATCGCTTGTTGGTGGGAGTTGTTTTGCCTCTACATACTTCCCAGAACTTCCAACTTATTCGAGGAATTTCCTGTAGTGGACCTGGTCAAGACTTGTTTCATTTTCTACAGCTTTAAATAAGATAAGCATGGCCTTTTCTCCAATTTTTCTAACGTTGTCAATATGGTCGAATATGGTTCGCAGAGTTATCTTCCTATTCTTCCAAACTTTTTTCAGTTGTGAAAAAACACCCTGGGCCTTGTTTATTCTACTAATTTATTTTTTACTTATTTTATTTTCTACGTATATATTTATTTTATTTACTTTTTCGGTTCAACGTGACATCATTGATAAAAATAGTGAAAACTATATGATATAAAATCGTTGTTTTCTAGTATGAATAGACTTAAGGTGGGTCTAGAGGGTTGAAAATGTCTTTATTTTGTTATCCTTGGTATATTATTGTCTGTTGTAGGTTCTAAGCTGAAAGGAATAGAGTACATACATCCTATCTACAATAAGAAGCTTCCATTGGTTGGATCAGATCATGTAACAACTGAGAAAGGAACAGGACTAGTCCACACTGCCCCCGCCCATGGACCAGAAGATTTTGAAGTTGCACGCAAATATAATCTCCCAGTGGTATTATGATGCATTTTCATCTTTCGTTTATGGAAAAACAAACAATGGTTTAACAGGTTTCATTATGATATAAAAAATATTTAATTTCATTCATCTGGAATTAAATTCTATATAAAATTCTGTATTAATTGTAGAAAAAAAGGTCCGGATGTATTGATCTGGAAATAAATTTATAATAAAGAGAAGTTCATGATACATTACAAACAAATAATGGTATTTTTGGATTTTTCTACAGTATGTTTACGTTTGTATTCCTTTTTCTCTACCTTTTCCATATTTCTCTGCCATGTAGTCCACACAGCACGCCGTGGAAAAGAAAATTTGAAGTGGCACACAAATATAGTCTTCTGGTGGTATTTTGTTGTTTATTTATCTTCGTTTTTGAAAAAGAAAAAACAGTTTAATGTCTTTGAATATGGTCAAAAAAACCTTGATTCATTCATCTGGAATTAAATCCAACATAAAATCAAGCGTTAAATCTAAAAAAACTGAGATCTATTGATCTGCAATTAATTCTAGAATGAGTCATGTAGAATATTCAGAATAAATTGTATACAAACAGTGATGTTGTTGGATTTCTCTACCGTACGTCTACGTTTTTATACCTTTTCTCTGTCTTTTCTATATTTTTTTTGCTTTGTAGTCTAAACAGCACCTGCTCATGGACCGGGAGGTCTTGAAATGGCACGCAAGTATAACCTCCCAGGGGTGTTTTGTTATTTATTTCTTATTCATCTTTCGTTTTTGAAAGAAACAAAACTTTATACGTTTCAATATGATCGAAAAAATTCTGAATTTATCTGGAACATATAAAATTAAGACTACAGTATAATGACCGATGTAAAATTAAGACTACAGACCGATGTAAAATTAAGACCAATGTACTACAAGACCGATGTAAAATTAAGACTACAGTAAAGACAAGTCCAGATTTATTGTTCCAGAATTAAATACGGTTTCTCAACAATTTTTTCTGATTACAGTGAGGCATGATTTGCGCCAGAGCTCACATTTTGTGTTTCATTTCCTTTTTTGGTTTCATGGCATGTTCAATCGGTAATTTGTTTGTAGGTGGCTATTGAATAATTTTTAAAGCATACTATCTATCCATAATTTGATATATGTGAAGAACGAAAATTTTTACAATAAAAAGAAGTTTTTTGTGTTATTAATTAAATAAACTTTTTGCACAAAATAAGTTTTTCAAAGAAAAGTAAAGAACTCCATTAAACAAAAAATGACCAAAAATAAAATCAAATAATCTACCAAGCGTGAAACTACCACAAATCAGCATCGATAAATAAATGAAACCCAAAACAAACAGAAATTACAATAAATAGCCAAGTCAAAATCAAAACGAGCAGAAATTAACGTAAGTTGGGCTGAAAACCCTTATGCCTTCCCAAGGCCAGAACATAATTTGCACTTTACTGAAAAAAATATAAATGTTTTACTGTTACAACTTTAATAAATCAAATAATTTTAAGATTTTGATTACTTAATATCAGTTTATGCATATTAAACTGACAATGACCATTCATTTGTATTTTTTTCAGTAAAGTGCAAATTTTGTTCTAGCCTTGGGAAGGCATAGGGGTTTTGAGCCCCACTTATGTTAATTACTGCTCGTTTTGAGTTTGACTCGGTTAATTATTGTAATTTCTGTTCGTTTTGGGTTTCATTTATTTATTGATGCTGATTTGTGGTAGTTTCACGCTTGGCAGATTATTTGATTTTATTTTTGCTCATTTTTTGTTTAATGGAGTTCTTTACTTTCCTTTGAAAAACTTATTTTGTGAAAAAAGTTTTTTTTTAATTAATTTCTGTTCGTTTTATATTGACATAGTCTTTTCAGAGAAAAAGAAAATAACACTTTAAATCTTTTCGTTTTTTTAAAGATTTATAGATTGGTCTGCTCTTTGTAAGCTCAAAAAAAACGTTCGGCAAATCTTTACAACATATAACCTTTTAAAAATTTTTACCTATATAGAAGTGTCTCACTTACTTCCATACCTCGTCTAGTTTATCTGAGATAGAGAACTTGATACCATTCGCAAAAAAATCTGTTTACTTACTTTGATAGCTTGGATACACTTACGCTATTTTGATTTGGTTAAATTTTAAGAGCAGAAGCAGCCCCAAAAGTTTGAACATAAAACCCTCAGTCGTTCTTTGGATACTGCTGAGATGCCTTATTGAGAATTAGCATTAACACAGTGCATTTTGATTTAATCTTATGGCAACATTTAGTTTTTAAACATAAAGCTCATTCGATTTCCAATCGAATGAGCCCTTTTTGAGTTTCTGCGTCAACACTTCCTATAAACACCTTATATGCCCCCATGGCACAAATTACAACCCTGACCCTGAGGTCTTTGAGGGTGGTTGTCATCCTCAAAGACCTAATTTCCAGAACTTTCAACTACGTTAAACAAAATGGCTATCTCAAAATTTTGATTGGATGTGTCTGGGAAAATGGTGGGCGTGAGAGGGGCGTTAGTCTTTCTCCAATCACTTTCAACTATTAAAAAAGGAACTAGCCCATTCATCTTCCAATCAAATGAGCACCTTTAAGGTTTCTAAGTCAAGGCTTACAATAAAAACCTCTTATGCCCCCCGGAGATAACTTACAACCTCCGACCTGAGGGCTGGGGGGGGGGGGGTTCATCCTTAAAAACTTAATTTCCAGAACTTTCTACTACGCTGAATAAAATGGCTATCTGAAAATTTTTATTGGATGTGTTTAGGGGAATGGTGGGCGTGAGAGAGGGGTTAGTTACCGTCCAAACACTTTCAACTATTAAAAAGTGCACTAGTCATATCAATTTACAATTGAACGAGCCCCTTTTGAAGTTCTAACGACAACTCTATAATTAAAAACCTTCTATGCCCCCAGGGTATATCTTACAACCTTTGCCCTGGGGACTCTGGGGGGTTTGTCATCCTTAAATACATAATTTCCAGAACTTTCAACTACGTTGAACAAAATGGCTATCTCTAAACTTTTGTTAAATGTGTTTGGGGGAATGGTGGGCGTGAGAGGGAGATTAATTACTATCCACTCGCTTTGGACTATTAAAAAGAGCAATTTCAATTTCCAATCAAATGAGACCCTTTTGAAACTTCTACAACAACTTTCTAGATAAACCATATATGCCCCCAGGGTATAACTTACAACCCTTGCAGTGAAAGCTCTAAAGGGGTTAGCATCTTAAAAGTCCTCATTTCCAGAACTTTTGACAACGATGAAGAAAAAGGATGTATCAAAATGCTGATTGGATGTGTTTGGGAAAATGGTGGGCGTGAGAGGGGGGTTAGTTGCCCTTCAATCACTGTCGACTATTAAAAGGGCACTATCCCTTTCAATTTTCAATTGAATGAGCCCTTTTGGATGTTTTTACAACATCGCCTTCAATAAAAACCTTACATGCTCCCAGGGCATAACTTAAAACCCTTGCCCTGAGGGTTGTAGGGGGGATGGGTTGCCATCCTTAAAGACCTAATTTCCAAAACTTTCAACTGCGTTGAATAGAATGGCTATCTAAAAGTTTTGATTGGATGTGATTTGGTAAAAGGTGGGCGTGAGAGGGGGCTAGTTGCCCTCAAATCACTTTCGACTATTAAAAAGGGCACCAGCCCTTTGAATTTCCAATCGAATGAGCCCTTTTTCAAGTTTCTATGACAAACACTTCAATAAAAACCTTATATGCCCCCAGGGCATAACTTATAAACCTTGCCCTGAAGACTGTGGGGGGAGTGTCCTGCTCAAAGGTATAATTTCCTAAACTATAAAGTGCGGAGAAGAAAATAGCTTTCGTCAAATTTTCATTGGACATGTTGGGGGGAATGGTGGGTGTGGAAGTGGTGTCAGTTGCCTTCCAATAAATTTTGACTATTAAAAAGGGCACTAGCCATTTCAATATCCAATCGAATGAGCCCTTTTTGAAGTTTCTAGGACGACGCGTTCAGTAAAAACCTTATATGTCCCCAGGGCATAACTTGCAACCCTTGCCTTGAGGGCTGTGGGGGAGTTTCCTGCTCAAAAACATAATTTCTATCTGAAAATCCACAACACTGAACAAAATGGCTATCTAAAAATTTTATTGGATGTGTTTGAGGAAAAGGTGGGCGAGAGAGGGGGGCTAGTTGCCCTCAAATCACTTTCGACTATTAAAAAGGGCACTAGACCTTTGAATTTCCAATCGAATGAGCCCTTTTTCAAGTTTCTACGACAAAGATTTCAATACAAACTTATATGCCCCCAGGGCATAACTTATAACCCTTGCTCCGAAGACTGTGAGGGGAGTGTCCTGCTCAAAGGTATAATTTCCTGAACTTTAACTGTGTGGAACAAAATGGCTATCTAAAAATTTTGATTGGATGTGTTTGGGAAAATGTTGGGCGTGTAAGGGGTGTTAGTTGCCTTCCAATTACTTTTGACTTTTAAAAAGTGCACTGGCCATTTCAATTTCTAATGGAATGAGCCCTTTTTGAAGTTTCTACGACAACGCTTTCTATAAAAACTTTATATGCCCCCAGGGCAGAACTTACAACCCTTGTCCTGAGGGCTGTGAGGGAGTTGTCATCCTCAAAGACCTAATTTCCAGAACTTTAAACTACGTTGAACAAAATGGTTATCTCAAAATTTTGATTGGATGTGTTTGGGGAAAAGGGGGGCTTGGGAGGGCGGCTAGTTGTCCTCCAATCACTTTCAACTATTAAAAAGGGCACTAGCCCTTTGAATTTCCAGTCGAATGAGCTTTTACTGAAGTTTCTACGACAACGCCTTCTTTAAAAAACCTTATATACCCCCAGGGCATAACTTAAAACCCTTGCCCTGAGGGATGTGGGGGAGTGTCCTCCTCAAAAACATATTTTCTATCTGGAAATCAGCTACGCTGAACAAAATGGTTATCTCAAAATTTTGATTGGATGTGTTTGGGGGAATGAAGGGCGTGGGGGGGGCTTGTTGCCCTCCAATCACTTTCGACTATTAAAAAGGGTACCAGCCCTTTGAATTTTTAATCGGATTAGCCTGTTTTGAAGTTTGTACGACTACGCCTTCTGTAAAAACATTAGCTGCCCCCAGGTCGTAATTTAAAACTCTTGTCCGGAGGGTTTGTGGGGAGAATTATCCTCAAAAACATATTGTATATCTGGAAATCAAATATGTTGAACACAATGGAACTAGAGCTAGGGCTAGGGGAGTTTTGAGGGGGAATAATGGGCGTGGGGGAGGTGGGGGGGGGGGCTAGTTGCCGTCCAATCGCTTTCGACTATTAAAAAGGGTACTAGCCCTTTGAATTTCCAATCGAATGAGCCTGTTTTTAAGTTTATACGACAACGCCATCTATAAAAACCTTATATGCCCCCAGGGCATAACTTAAAACCCTTTCCCTGAGGGTTGTGGGGGAGGGTCCTCCTCAAAAACATGTTTTCTATCAGGAAATCAACTACGCTGAACAAAATGGCTATCTCAAAAGTTTGATTGGATGTGTTTGGGGGAATGATGGGCGTGGGGGGGCTAGTTGACCTCCAATCACTTTCGACTATTAAAAAGGGTACTAGCCCTTTGAATTTCCAATCGAATGAGCCTGTTTTGAAGTTTCTACGACAACGCCTTCTATAAAAACCTTGTTTGCCCCCAGGGCATAACTTAAAACACTTGCCCTGAGGGCTGTGGGCGAGTTTCCTCTTCAAAACCATATTTTCTATGTGGAAATCAACTACGCTGAACAAAATGGCTATCTCAAAATTTGGATTGGATGTGTTTGGGGGAATTATTGGCGTGGGGGGAGGGGCTAGTTGCCCTCAAATCACTTTTGACTATTAAAAAGGGCACTAGCCCTTCGAATTTTCCATCGAAAGAGCCTGATTTGAAGTTTCTACAACAACGCCTTCTATAAAAAGTTTATATGTCCTCAGGGCATAACTTAATATCCTTGCCCTGAGGGTTGTGGGGGGAGTGTCCTTCTCAAAAACATATTTTCTATCTGGAAATTTGCTACGCTGAACAAAACGGCTATCTCAAAATTTTGATTGGATGTGTTTGGGCGAATGATGGGCGTGGGGGGGACTAGTTGCCCTCCAATCACTTTCGACAATTAAAAAGGGTACTAGCCCTTTGAATGTCCAATCGAATGAGCCTGTTTGGAAGTTTTTACGACAACGCCTTCTATAAAAACCTGATATGCCCCCAGGGCATAACTTAAAACCCTTGCCCTGAGGGTTGGGGGGGAGTGTCCTTCTCAAGAACATATTTTCTATCTGGAAATCAGCTTCGCTGAACAAAATGGCTATCTCAAAATTTGAGTGGTTGTATTGGGGCGAATGATGGGCGTGGGGGGGGGGGGCGAGTTGCCCTCCAATCACATTCGAATATTAAAAAGGGTACTAGCCCTTTGAATGTCCAATCGAGTGAGCCTGTTTTGAAGTTTCTACGACAATGCCTTCTATAAAAACCTTATATGCCCCCAGGGCATAACTTAAAACCCTTGCCCTGAAGGTTGTGGGGGAGTGTCCTCCTCAAAAACATATTTTCTATCTGGCAATCAACTATGCTGGACAAAATGGCTATCTCAAAATTTTGATTGGATGTGTTTGGGGGAAGGATGGGCGTGGGGGGGGGGGGGGCTAGTTGCCCTCCAATCACTTTCGACTATTAAAAAGGGCACTAGCCACTCCAACTTCCAGTCAAATGAGCCCTTTTCGAAGTTCATATGACAACTCCTTCGATACGAAGTGCCCGGGTATGGAGAAAAAAAACACATTGTGCCCACATCGTTCTTTACTTAGGCAGCGCTAGCGCGCTGCCTATAATAGAAATCAACTACCCTGAGCAAAATGGCTATCTCAAAATTTTTATTGGATGTGTTTGGAGGAATGATGGGTGTGGGGTGGCTAGTTGCCCTCCAATCACTCAACTATTAAAAAGGGCACTAGCCCTTTGAATTTCCAGTCGAATGAGCTTTTGTTGAAGTTTCTACGACAACGCCTTCTTTAAAAAACCTTATATACCCCCAGGGCATAACTGAAAACCCTTGCCCTGAGGGATGTGGGGGAGTGTCCTCCTCAAAAACATATTTTCTATCTGGAAATCAACTACGCTGAACAAAATGGTTATCTCAAAATTTTGATTGGATGTGTTTGGGGGAATGAAGGGCGTGGGGGGGGGCTTGTTGCCCTCCAATCACTTTCGACTATTAAAAAGGGTACCAGCCCTTTGAATTTTTAATCGAATTAGCCTGTTTTGAAGTTTGTACGGCAACGCCTTCTATAAAAACCTTATATGCCCCCAGGGCATAATTTAAAACCCTTTCCCTGACGGTTGTGGGGGAGTATCCTCATCAAAAACATATTTTCTATCTGTAAATCAACTCCGCTTAACGAAATGGCTATCTCAAAATTTGGTTGGGATGTGTTTGGGGGAATGCGGGGCTTGGGGGCGGGGGGCTAGTTGCCTTCCAATCACTTTCGACTATTAAAAAGGGTACTAGCCCTTTAAATTTCCAATCGAATCAGCCTGTTTTTAAGTTTTTACCACAACGCCTTCTATAAAAACCTTATATGCCCCCAGGGCATAACTTAAAACCCTTGCCCTGAGGGTTGTGGAGGAGTATTCTCCTCAAAACATATTTTCTATCTGGAAATCAACTACGCTGAACAAAATGGCTATCACAAAATTTTGATTGGATGTGTTTGGGGGAATGATTGGCGTGGGGGGGGGGCTAGTATCCCTCCAATCACTTTTTAATATTAAAAAGGGCATTAGCCACTTTAATTTTCAATCGAATGAGCCCTTTTCGAAGTTTCTACGACGACTCCTTCGATACGTAGTGCCCGGGTATGGAGAAAAAAAAACCAAAAACACATTGTGGCCACATCGTTCTTTACTTAGGCAGCGCTAGCGCGCTGCCTATAATAGACAGTGATAGGTAAATTACTGCAACATTACAAACGTTAAAAAACATCACAAAATATTTCGGGTCACTTTTGGAGCCCTCTAATATCAGTAGTTAGAAAGCAAAATAAGTGGAAACGAAACTAAAAAAAATCTTGAGTTTAAAAAGATTTACTTGGAACAATCGTATTGGAATCTTGCTTCAAAGTTCTTGTCTCGTTCGATGTAAATGTTTTATATTTGCTCTCACCCTTAAAGGTCCTATCTCTGACATTTTTTAATTTCTTAGGTATTTTGTAAAGACTGTTTGCTAAGCTGTTCTCCAAGAGAGGATCAGGATGATAAAAGTGCAGTTGAATATACTTTACCCTGTTGATCCTCTCTTTGAGAGCAAGCTGGGTAACGGTTTTTGGCAATTATCTCAGAAATGTCAAATTTTCAGATACAATTTTTTGGTCTGACAACGACGATTTTTTCTTTTTTTTTTATCTTAACTTGACCCACATCCCTCTTGGTTAGGCTAGCAGTTATTTAGCCTTAAGTTTTTTTTTTTTTATCTAGCTCTTTAATCCTTAAATTCTGAATTCTGGTTTGTTCAATCCTGTAATCCTTGAGTTCTTATAATTTTGCTGAAAGGATATTACTAGAGTTTCACTTTATTAAACCCAAATTTATTTCTAGAGAATAAAATCCAAGAAATCCCATCTGTCTACTTTTGTTTAATTTTCAATCACTTCCTTGCAAATTTCTTGAGGATAGGAGGTTCAGCAAGCTTATTACAACTTATTTTTGTATTTTTAGCGTTCAATAGTCAATTGCAATTCCTTAATTGCGTTCAAAAGCATTTATTGAAACCTCTTACAAATAATTGTTTCTTATTGTACTTTGGAGGTCAAAAAGCTGCAATTCGTCCTATAATGCATAGAAAATTCTTGGAATATATATCTAATAGTGTAGGCTAACAACATTTTCTGTCGGTTTCAAAGGTTCTATAGATTTACAAAATTTTTTGACTTTTATTTTTGTAAGAAATTTGTTTTGATGTTGAAGTTACGTTCAATAGAGCACAATAATCATTCTTACTTAATAAGTTATTACTATTAATTGTAATTAGCTCTGTTAATCGTAATACAATATCGGTTCCCAGTTCAAATGAAATTTTCAAACTATGATCTAGCTGAATTTTCACTAATCAACCTAAGAAGTCCTTTTCTGCTTAGACGCATGTTGTATTTTTCTTTATTCCTCTAAAAAATTTTGTTCCTACTTAGAGTGTCAAGTTTTATGAAACAAGGCAATTATTTGGTGCTCCGCATCAATTTTATCCTGATGTTTCCATCCAAGTTATTCCACTTTAATTTGTGGCACCACCTTTATCATGTTTCCTGATTTTTACAGTTATAAAAGACTATTTTAATATACCTTTTATTGTCAGACAAGGCCGTATCTAAGGGAATGGGGTCGAAACGCGCCCCCCTCCAGAAAAAAATTATCCGAGTCTTAAAAACTTAACAAAAATGCAAATGTTCAGATTTTATGCTTAAAGATTTTTGTTGTAACCCGTCCCCCCAGAAAAAATATCTCCCACCCCCTTGAAGAAAAATCCTGACTACGGCCTTGTTGTCACGTTGTCCACTCATGCTATGCATTCTAATACAAATAGATGAGCAAGTTTATTGGTGTATACAATTCTGGGAAATCCTTAATATGTCAGAATAGAATTTTAATAATTTTGTCATTGTGCAGCCCCTGAAAAAATGTAGCCCTTAAAATATTTTTCGGGTGGAGGGTGTGGGGTGTTGAAACATTAAAAATGAATATTTAAGTGATAATTTCCCAAATTTCAAGGTAATTCTTTGAACAAATCTTTCCGCTATGGGACATCGCCATCCTTCCCCTTTCTGTTCAGGTAGGTATGTAAATGTCATCTTCTATGTTACAATTAAAACGTATCTGCAATAAGAGGGAGTACCGCTCTGTACCGCCCATATTGCAGGCGAAGTTGGAAAATTCCCTCTAAATGGAAGTAAATTAAGGGCAAACAATCCTCTCAACCTTTTCTTAGTACTATTTGAAGGGTTACTGAAAGCTGGGAGATTTGCGTCGAAAAATAAACTTTTCAAGCTTCAGAGTATGTCAATTTCTCTATGAGAATTCCGATTATGCATATTTGTTCAGGCTTAGTTAAAATTGTTCGTTTTTAACTAACCGGTCAAAATTGTCTCAAAAGTATTCTGGTTGATCAGCCTTAACCAAGTTCAAATCAATTAAACCTCTGGTTTAGTTACATACACTTACGGATGTTTTTTCTACTTACGTGTTGGATATTATGAAGTTGGATAAGATAAGGTTTATTTAAAAAAAACAAAAAAAAAACATAGCTATCACAAGCCCGGCTGGGCCGAATTTGTATTTCGTACAATTAGTGTATATTATTTTGCAAATACTCTGACAGAGCGTATAAAAATTACTTCTTTTTCAAATTGGCTGAGCCTTGATCCATTTTGATTTCGTTAAGCCCCGTTCACACTTTAGCTTAGCAAGACATAAATTTCTAATTATCGTCATTTTGGACCGATGAAGGTTTTTTTTATGAAAGAGGAAGACTATTAAGATTGGTCGATAATTATTATGCCCTGACATTGATGTCTGGCTAAGTATGTGTGTGAATTCAACTAATATTCAATATGTAAACGTTGCTGCGTGATTATTTTCAGGAGATTCGGGTGATTTGGGATTTTGCAAGTTAAACATTTTAGTAACCTTTAAAGTAGTTTAATTGCAGATTGGTATGTTGGATTAAAAATGTTGTGATATTTCTTAGAGTACCCATGTTTTTATGGTTTTCGTTTTCTTGAATTTAATTTTGTCGGGAACACTAAAAATTTGACGAAAGCGCTTTAAAATTGTTTTCATAAATAGTATGGTTGCTACAAGAGACCCGACTGCCTCTTCAAATTCATTATACAAAACTTTAGTAGAAATATTCATAAAAAGCGGTATTTTTTAATCCAAAATACTTAAATTACACGAAAAACCGATTTTTTTTTCTTTCTCCAAGCGAAAAGCTAATAATCTATTATCATAGTGATTTAATTTCTGCAGGTTGGGGTAGGGGAATTATAAGAGTATACTAATTTTGAGCTCAAAACTCTTTCGCTGTTGTAAAGTGCAATGTATAATTACCTGCAACATTATCAATTACTGTCTCCACAGATAGCCGCAAAACATGGCAATTAAAGAAAGAAGTACAATATATGCTATAGATTTCTCAGAGAAACTGTTTGAGAACAATTTCGGGAATTAGCATTGGTAATGAACCCTTATGCGATCTTTTGTAAGAAAATGAATTTAAACCCTTTACCATATTTATTCAGATAGACTGTATTATGCTAATTAGGCGTACCCTCTTGATCTAAAAAGACCTTATGCCTAAAATAGTTCAACCACAGAGCTAACAGAGACTTTTTTTTTTGAGTGGATGTTTTCTTTTGATTGGATGTTGTAAGAATGATGGGTGATATTTCTCACTTGCGATTTCTGGAGAGTAATCCTTTTAGAGTAAAAGATTTTCGTTTTGTTGATTTAATTCAAATGCTGATTTTTACCCACAAAGAGATAGTTGTTATATCAATGTAGAGCTTTATAATAATGGATTTGCAGCCCTCGTAAACAAACCTTCGGGTTTTTGTAGATGGCTGCTGTAAATTTGTTTGTATTTTTTATGTTAAATAAATTAATTTGACTTGAAGTTGATTTGAACAAGGGGCTAAGAGAGCGGCTGGACTCTTTATTGTAGGTTTTGATTATCTTGCAAAGAAATAACATAAAATATTTGGAGATCGGTGGCTAAACAGCTGTTTTGACCTGAGTAGGCTGGAGCAGTTTATTTTACCCAGAAAGGGCCTCGGGGCCAGATCCCTCCAAAATCCTAAATTCACCCAAATTTCAAATTTATTATTCAAATTATCAAATATGTTTCATTATTTGCCCCACTCCCCAACAAAATCTTGCTTACGTACCTGGGGTGGAGAAAAGGTTCCGGTTGTGCGGTCAAAGGTGGCTTTAAGCTGCAACGAGTTTGTAGCAGCAGTTGTGGCAACAAAGAAAAAGATGATGAATAAGAAAGATTAATAATGTTGAAAATGGGGTACTACTGTAAAAAAATAACTTCAAATTTTTGTGTTTCAGGCGGTCTCGTACATAAAAGTTTTAATCTCCAAAAGACATTTTTTTTTTTAAACGTTCACCTTTTCTTTTTTTTTTTTTTTTGCCTGCTAATTTATTAGTATTGCATGATAGTGCCTCTAAAATATATTAAGGTATTCCACTGATATTTACCCATGCAGATGCTTCGAATAGGGAGAATAGAGGAAAAGTGTTCTTTTGTGTGGCTTTAGAGGGTTTGAAGCTGAGACAAGTTTGTGGCAACAGTAGCGTTAACAAAAGAAACAGGACGAATCATTTCGAAAGAACGGTTGATACGGGCTAACAAGTGCCCTAAAAATGCAGTTTTTCGTAAAAATTATAAACGAATAATTTTTTTCTATAAAGTAGCGGATCTGTGAAGTTATCTGTCTTGGTTCAATGTGTTTAGTATTTTAAATAATCCAGTTCAAGAACCAAGATTTCTAGATTAGCATTATTCAACTCATTTATAGCTGGGAACCGTTGAGAGTATAAGAAATATTTTCTTTAGAGGCTGACAGTCTGGGTAGAAGTAAAAGCTAATTTGAATATTACTAATTTCAATAACTATGATTAAAGTTGAATCGAAAACAAAGGAATTGTGAGTAGGGAAAAGACTTCGGGCAAAAAGACCGTAGGAAATAACTTTTAAGCTTCTAATTGTATGATTTTCTCCGCTTCTAAATATTCTAGGTAATGAACCATTTTGTTTTATTAACAAATTTCAAATGCTATTCGTAAAACACTAACTTATTTATATTTATATAGTCTTCTTTTTTGTAGCTCGATCTCGTGGATGAATGCGGAAAGTTTCGAGTCGACGCTGGCAATGAACTCGATAACAAAGATATATTTACTGATGGACAGGATGCAGTTCTCGAGTTGCTAGGTAAGAAATATTTATTTATCTTCCTTTATTATAATATTGCTATTATGAGCTTTATATATTATTAGTTAAAAAAAACAAGTTTTTTCAACTGAAAGTAAAGAACAACATTAAAACTTAACACGAACAGAAATTTTCCGTGTATGAATATACGCCTCGTAGCTTTTGATGGGTAACAATAAACTTCATGAATTTTACATATTTGGAATCAGCATAAAAATTTAATTCTTTTGATGTAGCTAATGTTATGAAAGTTCAGTTTTTTAGAATTTCAATTACTATTGGACTGAGCCGCTCCTTGCTTACAGGTTGTTGCCACGAACTGTTTGATGAGCCATTTTTTTTTTTATTCAGCCGATAGAAGAGCTTTAGTGAAGGTCCTATCATTGTAAGGTATACCAGATAAATACTTTAAAGTGATTAGTGCTTTGTGCGAGTATGACATTGCTGCGGCTAAGGTCTTTTTTGCCCGAACCTTTTAAATTTTTTTTAAATTCCAAATAGAAATAGAAGTAGTGGTTTCCCTCTAATCTTCCTTTATATTAAGGAATTTTATGGACTTAGATTGCCATGTAGGTACTGCAGGATAAAAAAAAAACCTTTGTCACATGCAGACAAGGGTCCGCGTGGTGCTGGTTACCAATCTCCTGATTCTCTGCCTTCGGTCGGGAATGCAATGTGTGGCTGGAGACAAATCACCTGACGCCTCCTGTGTTTCTACCTAGATTCCTTCAGATACCCATTTGGAGCTGGGTCGTTTCTGGCTGAACTTACAGAGTCACATCACTGACCCCGTTCCAAGTCAAACAGTCAGTGACACCAGGACTCGAACTCCTGCCCTTACGGACACACGATTTCAATTCCAGTGCGCTAACCACTCGGCTAGTGCAGCTAGCTTATTGCAGGCCCATTAAGTGTAAAATAAAATTATATTCATAAATATACCTGCGCTGGAGGGTATGTGGTCATGTTGAGGGCCCATCTCCTTTAATAAATGCTTATTCTAAAGAACTCACCTTGAAAACAGCGAAAATGATGACACCCTCTCCCCCTTCCCCCCCCCCCCAACAAACTGTAATTAAAGAGTAACCCTTGTCAAGAGAAACGAATACCCTAAAATGCGAGGTGTTAAACTACTGTTTGTACTGATCCCAAATATACAAGATTCATTAATTTTAAATTTAATTGCAAAGAGTTATTAGAATACGAAAATTTGCTTGGTGTGATCTACAGAGAGGGGTGCAATCTAGATGATAATTCTCGAACATAATTCATTGTGTATGAGACCCTTAAATCTGTTGTTTACAAAATACGAATTATCTTTTCCAGAGAAGATGGTCACGCACGCACGTTTTATCCAGGGAAGGTTGTATCTAACCAGTAGTACTAGATTATTGAAATATGGCTCATTCGAGGGAAAATTTAATAAAAAGTGCCGTATTTATCTAACAAAAGAGGTCACACCACAGCAAAGTTCAAATTTCGGGCATTCTGTCTGTTATCGAGCAAAAATTTCGCAAACTATTGCAAGCAAATTTGACCACGGAATTGACCACGGAAAGATGGTCACAGAAAGATGGCCTGGACGCGTTTTGTCCAGGGAAGGTTGTATCTAACCAGTAGTACTAGATTATTGAAATATGGCTCATTCGAGCGAAAATTTAAGAAAAGGTGTCGTTTTTATCTAACAAAAGAGGTCACACCACAGCAAAGTTCAAATTTCCGGCATTCTGTCTGTTATCGAGCAAAAATTTCGCAAACTATTGCAAACAAATTTATATGACCTCCCAGTCTCTGTGGTCATATCGGTGTGTGTTATAATACTTTGTATTATGGAATTCCCTTTGTTTAGGGATAACCCACAATAAAAGGATTTATTATGTCCTTTTATTATGGATGGAAACAACACTTTATCTAGGAGAATGTAATTTTATTTTGGAAGGAAAATATACCAAATAAATTTTCTTTTTCGAAGCATCGTTATAAAAAAGAAACTTTAATCTAAACATTACGAATTTGGAGGTAGTAGCCTTCCTTATGTTTGCGCTAATCCTGCCAGAAACAAACAGAAATTCAATAAAAAGACAATTTTGTTCATCAAGCATAAGTAAAGAGTGACATTAAAACTTAAAACAAACAAGAATTATCTTGTATCTGAGTTGCCCCCTCTTCCCTTGACCTCCGCCCTCTATGCTATTTTGACTTATTGTACCAATATTTCAGGATGAATGCTTTAGTACCAGAGCCATTGGAGGGAGATTGAAAGTATTTTCAGATTGTGTCATAATTGGAAGGACTTTTTATGTGTATTTACTTTAATTTTCAGTTCAAATTTTTTTCTTTACTTCATTAAAAAAACTTGTTCTTTTAAATTGAAGTCTAGAAGAATAAAATTCAATACCCTTGGAAATACTCATTTGTATAAAAGGGAAGAAAAATCACCAGCTCTCGCAAAATCAACTCTATTTATCCATTGGTCGCCATAGGTTTGTCTTTTCTTCAGTTATCTAATTTTCTTATCCATGAACGAAAATATTTTTTTTTATATTGATCTGCTGTCCTTACTTGTGACAGGAATTAGGGATGATTCTACCTTGCCAATCATCAAGGATTTCAAAGAACTCTTGTCAATTTACGATCTCGTACCCGCTACTCGGCAAAGACGAGCCATGGGGCTGACCATCTATGGCCAAACTTTTGGAACCCTCCTATGGGTCTAATGTCTTCTTTTGCCAAATACCTCCAGTTCTTCTTTTACCATCCTAGAAGACTCTTCCAGGAGCTATGTGGTTCGGCTCAAAGACTTTGATGACGTAGACATTTTTGCCGAACCGTTGTAGGTGGTGCTTCCTGACACTGGTTGCTGCTTTCCTCTTGATATTTCTGGCACAGTGGAATTCAGCTTTGGGCAATTGATCTCGAAGCTCTTCTTCAGAACTCAGAATGATTAAAAGAATATTCTCGGTAAAATGTAGTGACAACCATGCTCGAAAGTTTATATTGTTTTTTTTTTGAAAAGGTGTTTCACAGACTAGGTTTTGTATCCGTAGCTATTAGACGAAGGTTATCTTTCACGCGTTAGATACTCCCAAAAATGGGTTGAATCGAGTTGTTATAAAAAGAATAAATTTTTCAGGGGTAATGGAAAAACCTTGAACATTTTATTTGGCACCCCCAAAAAATGTTGTATATTTAGAATGCACAAATTATTTTTGTGAAAAAAGTGCCTGTGTAAATTTATAAGCATCTGAATTTTGAAATGGAAGCATTTAAGGAAGCGTTCAGGTAGCGTGATTCACTTTTTGATTGTTCTTGATTCACAACATATTTTTTAGTCATTTGTCTGATTCTACCGGATTAATTTACAAGAATATACAATGAACAAATGCAACATGCCATGCGCTCTAGAAGGTTACGCTTATCCGCACTAAAACTTAACTTCTGTTTTCGTAAACCAAAAAAAAATTATCAGTGGGTGCCAAGTTTTTCTGGTTCAAATTCAGCCTCCTTTGTGTAATCTTTTGCTTGACTTTGTATTACCAAAGTAATACAAACAATGTAAATTTCATAATGCACTTGAACATTTAATGGTAGAAACATGAATAATATAATAAGAGTGGAATTCACAATAACGGGATTATTAATATGGCTGAAAAAAAGAGAAGAATGAAAAGAAAAATTTTGACCTTATCTCATGTTCTTTTTCTCTCTTGCATTCTGGGAATCAAAATATAATATAGAAGGTGGGGACACTACACTGCCTGAGAAAAGTACTGTTCATAATTTTTACATTGTGGGAAAACATTTTTTCAAGATGTTGTCAATTGGGCAAGTTAGTGATAAATCTTGCCTTCTTGTACATTCTTTTTAAGTCTGGATTTTCCTTTATTTTTTATTATATACGCTTTTTCTTGTTCTAGGTGACAGCCTTATGAAAATAGAAAAATTTGTTCACAGCTATCCATACGACTGGCGAACAAAGTTACCAGTTATCTATCGCGCTTCATTGCAATGGTTCATTGACGTAGAGAAGATACGCTCCAATGCCCTGGTATGGATGGCGTATCTCTATGTTATGTGTTTAAACTGCTTAGATAGCAGGTCATCCCCAAATGGGATGGGAGGAGGTCTTAAGGAAAGGTTTAAGGGAAATTGGAACCTCCTGCGAGAATTGGCAGTAATCATTCGGATTTTAAAAATGGATGTGAAATTTTAAGCCACGAATTCATCTCGAGAAGTTTTTCATGAATAAAGTAACTTGGTTTCAGTACAACTGAAACTTTCCAATAAATTTGGTTTTCAGTATAATGAACTTTTAAGTACATCCGCCAGAAATTATCAAGTAACATTAAAAGAAATTTCTCTGTTTTTTTTTCTCTTTTTTTATTCTTGAGGTTTTTTTCTTCGAGTTTTTAGAAGAAGAGAAATATTTGAGCACTTTTCTTTATTATGATGGCTATTGAAAATACAGCTTGAATCAAGAAGAAAATTCATACGCCTGTGCCTTAAACATCGACGTGACAATAGAGGATTTCAAATAGCGACGAAGACCACGCTGCCTTTCCATCATAAACAACAAGTAGAACAATGGGGAAATTTTTTTATATAAGACAGTGGAACGCAACTTTAAATGAATATTTCGGCCCTTTATCCAAGGGCTGTCCTCAGCAAAGCAAATGAAGAAAAATAATATAAAAGAACTCACATTAAAATTCAATCGTTAAAAAATAAATATATTCAAAACAGCCCTTGCATAATTATTTCAAGGAAGGTCAACCAGGACCAATTTGTTTTGCTGAGGACGGCCCTTGGATATAGGGTCGAAATATTCATTTAAAGTTGTGTTCCACTGTCTTATATAAACGAATTCCCTATTGTTCTACTTATTGCTTATGAGGATTTTAAATAAATTTTCAAGCATATTAAAAAAATTTCTCTTAGCATGGAGAATAGCAGAGGTTTTCCTTTGATGATGGCTTTTTAGCAAAATTACTGAGTGTTTTTAGACTAGCTCTATTGAAGTGGCTTGAAAGCTGCAATTGGAATGCCTTTGAATTAAATTTAGAAAAAAAGAAAAATTAAAGATAGGTGTCAAAAGCTCTTTAATTGGAATTGTTCTATCAACATTTTTTCTTTTTCCAACAACTTTTTAACTTTCTAAGAACTTCTTTCACAACTTTTCTAATAGCGTTTTGAGGGAACACTTTCCAAAGCCCCTTGATTTTAATTTTTCAACGACGTTTTTCTAACTCCTTTTTCCTAGTAGCTTCTTTCTAACAGTTTTTCTAACAATAAATTTTCTTATATATTTCAGAAAACACTGGACGAAGTGGATTTAAAACCGAAATCACTAGGTCATGACCTGCGCTGGGAAATTTCCAAACGACCTCCATGGTGCATATCAAGACAAAGGTCTTGGGGCGTCCCTATACCTGTGCTTTATAAAGATGGGAAGCCACTGGTCAATAAGTAATGTTTTTTTTTTTAGATCAATAAGTAGGTTTTTCTTAGATTCAGATGTATCGTAGAAGATTAAGGATTTTTGTATCTTGTGTAGAAGACAGCCCCTTAAAAAATTTATATAAAATATTTAAAGACACCTTCCAGAACAGGCTGGCACAAAGAAAAAACAACTTTGAATTAAAGAAAGAATTATGAATTAAAACTAAGAATCAGGTCCTTACTATGTTTTAGAATTAAAATTGCAAAAAAAGAAACGAAAAATGATTCTAATTTGAAAAGAGAAAAGTTTTCAGTTTATTTAGTTTTTTTATTTAGTTTTTTTGCAAGTCGAAAGGAATGAGTAAAAATAATTGAATTATGTGCTTGAAAATGTAAAAACAAAATGCAAAGAAGTTTGATACGGATGGTGGTCTACTTGCCCAACATTAGGAAGTTATGAAAGCTGTGACCCACATGAGATAGCTAATATATTACTATCTTACTCCGCTTACAGCCGGAACGATGATCAGTTGGTTTTCGGTAGAGCTCGTCTTGTAAAGGGTGAGGGTAGGAGTGGCATAAGTGGGTTATTTGTAGTTTTATTTAAGGAGTTGAAAAAAAAAGATGAAAAAGGCAATTAATAAAATATAATTGGACGCAACTAGCTCTCAGTGGACGCAACCAGCAGTTTTGGGGGTACTTGTTAAGTGTGGTTTTGTATAAAATGATTACACGACAAGATTTTTCGTTTGGGTGAATTTAGAGTATTTTTGAGTAAATTGGGAGGAAGGGAATTTTAGGTAAGCAGGGAGATTTTGGTGTGAATAAAAAGTATTTCATTAAATTTGTGGAAGGGTTGATGTATGACGGAACTGCACCCTAAAAACAGCTGTGCAGATGTAATAGTAATTGGTACTTAATGGTAATTGGAACGGCGGTAACGGTAATTGGTGTAAATTGGTTGTAAAATTTGATATAGGATTTTAAATTGGTTTGCTCTTGTGTGTTGGTGGTATGTAAATATGTTTGTTAGTTTTGGAATTTAAAGCCGTTCCTGCCGCTAAGAGGAGAGGAGCCGGGATGAAAAATAATAATTCGGCAAGTCCTAAAATAATCAGGAAGAAAAAAATTACTAAAAGTACAAAAATACTAAGCTGCATCTTTAGCTACTCTTGTCAAAACTACCAAACTGATTTTTGAATTTTTTCCACAGCAAAATATATGTTTGCAGTGGGCTTTTCTTTTCACCTAAAAGCTCCTAGAGTAAAATCTATAGTTATCGGAGAGCCTCAAATTCTGCATCTAGAGCAAAGTATAAACACATACTGAACAAGTACTGACAAAACTCTCAAAAAGTGACCCCGCGTACCTCAGCGCCTCTAGAGGGGAAATGTTGTACTACTAAATCATTCCGAGCCAATAAATTAAATTTAATACAGCTTTTACGGAACAAGTATAATCACCTACGGAACTTGAAAAATTTAGGCGCCAGGTTCGCATAGGTATGGAATTGTCTCCAGAGACGCGGACAAAGGGTCATTTTTTTTGTTTGGAGAAGATAGGTTTTGTCAGTACTTGTTGTATGTGTTTATACTTTGATCTGGAGAAACCTCAGGAGGTATTATTGAAATGTTTTAAGCATTGAAACTTAAAACGCATCAAAAATTGTTTATATTCATTTTTGTTAGGTTTTTACGAGTCTGGGGGGTGGGGAGGGGGGTTCAAACACCTTAGCCCTTAGAACTCTGCCCTTGAAATTCTATCATATCTCTACATCTCTACGCTGACGTCGTCTTCTACATCTACATCGTCATTTCTAAGCTGACGATCTCAAGACAAGCAACCTCTTGAAACGCGATCAGGAGGTGTTATTTTAGTAACTTCTTTGACCACATGCCATTCTAATTCTAATTAAAATGAAATGAACATGTGATAATGGGCAATACTTTTAGTTAAGACGCTGAATATTGAGAAAAAACACAAACAGATGAGAAAAATAAACACAAAGGGAATATGAAAAAAGAAAAACCAAAAGAAATCTATATCAGATAAACTAAAGTTGTCGATTCTATATAAAAGCAAGATTTCTCATTTTATCAGATGTGAGTGTCTTTCGTTTTTCTTTTTGATATAGGTTTTTTTTCATCTAGTTATGCAATTAGGCTATCTGGTTTAATCTTTCAATCTTTTTTGTATTTTTTCTCTTTTTTTTTGCAGCTAATAAAGACTTGCGAATGTGAAGCCAAAATTTTTGGACTTGTATTAATAAGCGAAAAAAGAAGAAATCTTTTCCTTTGAAAAAAGAAGAAAAAAAACGATAAAAGAAGCTTGGATTTAAAGTTTTTGCCATGTTTAGTTTATCACTTGCGCATAGTGCCGTATCAAGAATTTTTATTCGGGGTGTGGGGAGGAAGGGGGGGGGGGTGTTTACAAAAAAAAATTAAAAAACTAATCAAAAATTTATTTATGTGCATTCCTGTTACGTTTTATAAGTCAAACAAACATTTCGGAGTGAGTAGAAAACATCCAACCAATAATGACATCTAATTTTTTGAAAAACTTGAACGATTCAGGAGAAAGAATCTATTTAATTACGCAGCACTTATGTAACAACGCAACCGACTAGTATGGTAACATACTAGTATTGGTAACATTTTGGTAAATGGTAAAATTTACCAATTGGTAAATGGTAAAATGGTAACATGTTGAATAACTAGTTGATAAAATCATTTATAATTGTATAACATTTAGAATTAGAATTAAATGTATAATGAATATCATTATTTATATTCTTGCTGTGCAAAAAAAGAAGCGCTGTCGGAGCTCAAAACTAGTTATTCTGGCCCTTGCGTCTGATAATACTGTGGCAAAACATTTACTGTTTTGAAACATTTACATTTACTGTACAAAAATTATTATACTGTGGATAATAATGTGGCGTTAACATTTGAAATGATAATGACTGCCCTGTAATTTGATACAAACCTTACTTTATTTCAATATATTCAAAGTTTCAAGGATCTTGTACTGTTTGGACTTTACGTTATCTGGTCATGGTAAACAATCGTTTTGTGGACAAATCTTTTCTGATATTTTTAAGAAAGCATATGAGCTGGCTGAATGACTGAGCTCCTTTATCATCCCCTATATTATTTATTAAATGTTGCTAAATAAATTTCATGATTACAATAATAAGATAAAATATTTATAATCTTGGCGAAGTAATAGTTTATAAAGTTTTGGAAGTAATCCAGAAATTTTTGAAGGCATAGGAAGCACAAATTAAGAGTAGAGTTAACGATAACTATAAGATTTTTCGCGCCTGCGCATGAACTCCAGTGTAATTATTTACTGAATTATATTGAATTTAAATAGTTGCAAGGTTTGTGCAATTCAATTACAATTAAATGTAAAAAAAAGTTCCTGTTGTTAAATTACATGAATATTAAAAGAAGATGAAATATTACTGTTCACTTTGAAATAACTATTTGCGAAAATGCGAAATAATTAAGAAATTAATGGAGGCATAAGAATTAAAATTTATAAGTAGAGTCGACTAAAGCTATGCGTCTTCGTACATCTGCATATGACGTTGTGCCATGATTATCCACTGATAAACTACTAATTACCAAAACACGGTAACCATATGATTACCACTTTTGAATTTGTGTTTGAGAGTTAAGTTTTGCTAAGTAAGATTGTGTTTTAGGGAGATAGTGGAGAGAGCTTGTCAGTTAATTGATGAAAAAGGACCTGACAGTTGGTGGAATTGTAGTGTCAGTGACTTGGTTGACAATGAACCTGAATTGTATGAAAAGAAAACAGTAGGTGAAATTTTATACTTTGTGCATTTAATTGCTATTTAATTGCATGTGATATCATAATCATATGACTAAGATAGATAGTCCTGCTTTAATATGTAAGAAATGTACTGTTTCAACTTTACATTTAGACACCTATTTTGAATCCTTGTACTTAGGTGAATGTACGCATTCTATTTAATTTAATAGTTAACTGTGATGGGTTAGGGTGGCTGCGTAATTGGGTCAAGAAAACCTACTTCTCCAAAGTAGATTTCTTGAAAGCTCAATTATAAATTTATTTTTGGCTCACTGGTAAAAAGCCCACTTGACGGTGAAAATTCTTTGTCAAAGATTAAAGACCAACCCCATATGTTGTCGTAACTGCCAGGATAGTGGTAATCTATCAAAGAATTGGTTTGTTTTGAAACAGTCAATATTTTGAAACGATAATCATGGCTGGAATTCTGATATATTCCTTAATTAGATTCCGGCAGATCCTCAACCACATTTCTACTTATTCCTTGAGAAAAGTTTTTATCAATTCCTTGAACAAAATTTAGATAGGTTCATCGACCCAAATTAAGACGACACTAATTCACGAAAATATAGAGGAGTGATGGGTGAGAATTTTCCCACGATTTTTTTTAAATGAACATACAAAGAGTGTTTTTCTTCGAAATCTAGGAGGGCATTAGTGTTTTTTATTTTGTAGTGAAGTTGCCAAAAAGAAAATTTTCAAAATACCCTGCACCCCTTCCCTCTAATTGGAGCCCCAGACCAAGCTCTGGTACAGTTCCCGAACTACTTTATGGTATGTTCCCTCTCCCAAGAAGCAGTGAATCCCCTTTGTCGAATCCTGATAGACTTCCCTAGCTTAGTTTCTGTAGGCTCCCTTAGCAAATTTCAACTACATTTTAAAAAGTAATAATTATATAGATTCCATGAAAGTCAGCTTTATGACGAAATAAAAACTGGAATACTCACAAAGCGGGTTTTAACCGGGTTTGGTACTAAGAATTTGTAGTCATCTTTGGTGAAGACACTCATTTTTACTAATGAAAGCAATATCTGCCAAGCTAAGGGTGTATTGAAGACTCCGTTCCTACCCTAGAAAAAATTACTGTAAACATTCTCTCTTTAACGTGGCCAATTCAGGAATATAGTTCTTTGCAAATGTCAACACAATATCAACTAAAACTAAAAAGCTTAGACTTTTAAAGTTAAGGAAGGGGTCAGTAGCCAAACTCTTGTTTGTAGTGATTTTTGTTCGTTTTCAGCCTGATTTGTATATTCAATTTAAGTTTTAACCATTTTAAGATTTATATGTTCATCTATATTAGTACCTGTTGAATGTTTGTTTGCTATAATAGTTTATTTAATTCCTGGTCATTTTGGGTTTAATTTATTTTTTAATAGAAAAATATTTTTCTTCATTTTAAGCTTGATTTGAAATATTCAATTTGAGATTTTTCATTTTAAGATTTATTTATTCATTTATATTAGTACCTGGTGTATTTTTGTTTTCTATGATTGTCGTTTTAATTTCTGTTCGTTTCGGGTTTAATTTATTCTTTGATAGTAATTTCTGGTCGTTTTGAGTTTGAATTATAGTAGGTTTTTATTTCTGCTGGTCTTAAGTTTAATACGGCCTTTGCTTTTCCTTGAAAAACTTTCTTTTCGGAATTTTTCTTTTAAATTAATCTACCCTAAAGAAAAAACTTACTGTAAACATTCTGTTTTTAACATGTGCTGATTAGGAAAGTATTTCTTTGCAAATGCCGACACAATATCAACAAAAACTAAAAAGCTTGATTACACGCTCTTCTCTGTCCAAAAAAAGACCTAAGGGGGATTTTACATAAAAGATTAATTTAAAAAAAGTGCAAAAAAGAAGTTTTTCTTAGAAAAGTGAAGAGCCACATGAAACTTAAGACGGGCAAAACTAAAGTCCTATAACAATTCGAATTCAAAACGACCTGAAATTACTATAAGAAAATAACTGAAACCTAAAACGAACAGATATTAAAATAAATAATCATATCAAATTTAAAGATAACAGATACTGATATAAATGAATAAATCCATCCTAGAACAAGCAAAAATTAAATTGAATATTCAGATCAAACTTAAAACGAACAAAAATTACTACAAACAGGAGTTTGGCTACTACCCCGTTCCCCTCCTCTAATCGTAAAAGTTCTAAAACCTGATATGTCATTTGTATTTTGTTGAAAACTATATATATTTTAAACAGTGTGCTTTAATTTTTCGAAACATAGATGAAAATAAAAAGTAAATCATGTATAATAATCAAGATAACTGGAAAGAACTAATGATAAATAAATCGAATGTTTAATACATAATAATAGACAAGGAATAATTTAAGTCCTGAAAGTTTAAACTTAATCCCTCAGTTGTGAGACAAAACATGGTTACCAAAACCATGTATACATTTTATTTAAGCCTACTCACTAGGCTACGTGTAAAATAACAAATTCTTGCTTAGTTTCAGGCCTCAGTAATCCGGTTGTATAACGTCTTGAAAGTGTTTTCAGAGCCCAAGACTCGTGATTGACTGGGAGTGATGGATTGTATAGGTAGATAAATATAGCTAGATTTGGGCTTCAATGGTATTGTAATATTGTCCTCAACTGTTAAAATTTATCAGCTATAATTATAGGAAATCATGGATATCTGGTTAGACAGTGGCCTATCGTGGTTGAATGTTCTTGGAAGAGATAAGCAAGCTGATTTGTATGTAGAGGGTTTGGATCAATGCAGAGGATGGTTTCAGTCATCTCTTTTGACTTCGATTGCTCTCAGAGACGTGGCTCCATATCGTTCAGTTTTGGCACATGGTTTTGTACTAGATGAAGACGGACGAAAAATGTCCAAATCTCTAGGGAACGTCATTGATCCAGAAGAAATCTTGCAGGGAAAAAAGAATGATCCTAAGTCTGCTCATGGCATCGATGTTCTAAGGTAGACCTTTGCTTCAAATTTTCACAGTTTCGTGTCACACTCAATTTCTTAGAAGTACCAACAGGGATTCCGATTTAGGAAAATGTTGGAAGGGTTGGGAGTATGGTTTTTCTTAGTATTTAAATGAAGAAAGAAAAAAGTTGTTTACCAAATTTTAGGGGCCAAGAGAATTTTTTTATGAGTAAAAAGCAAAAAAAATATCATTTTTCAAAATCTTGGGTGAGGGGGGGGGAATAGAGGAAATTAGGCTCTCCCCCCTTAATGGCGCCTATGGGTAATAGATTGAACGTATCTCTAAAATAATTCTACTACATAGCCAATTAGACGGTAAAATGAAATCTAGATATCCTAGATTAGGCTGAAATGTCAAAAATTTTCTGAAATTATTTGGAATATGTCAAAAGCTATTTATAGCATATTAGAAGTAATATCAAGGGTACCAGTCCACGAAAATACAGGTGGGGGAGTAAGGATTTTTACCTCATTAAATAAAGATGCAAAAAAAGGTATACTTCAAATTATATATTTTTTTTTCATTTTTACTATTTTATCTTTTATTTATTTTTATTTTCTTTTTCTTTTCAATGAAAATGCCAAAGAAAAAGTGTTTTTCAAAATGTGGGAGGGGGATGTAGGGTTTATACCCACTTTTTACGTTAACTTGGAAAGCAACTGAATTTATTTTTAATAGTTTGATTTCAATTCGTCATCAGTTCAATATTTTGTTCAAAATGTGAAGGTGGCTACTGTTCCCCTCGAGCCATAAACTTTACGCTTAAGCTTTAATGTATTAAAAATTACAGTGCTTAACACAACTTTTTTTTATACCTTCAGCTATGTTACTTTTTCCGATTAATTTGTTTCTGTCTTTATATTTTCCCTGAAGTTGCAAAACTAATGAAGATACCTTAGAAATAAATTTACCTGGCTTTAATTAAAAAATGATTTATTAACCATTGAAAAAATGTGTACCACTAACGGGTTTAGCGGGTGAAGGCATATACCATCTATAATAGCACTGCCACTGCATAAATGTTTAAGGACTAGTGGGCCATCAAGTGGCACTGTGTCCTATAAAAGCAGGAAGCTATTTAAATAGATCTTTGATTATTCTGCTCTCACTGGCAATCTCAATATTTCCCCTCGATACTATTTCGGTTCTAGTTGTGCCAAAATGGTTGTTTTGTGGCATAAACGGTTATCAGCACTTAATTGTGGTGCAATATTTTTTGTCACTTATAAAAGTGTTTTCCCCTTATTCTAACACTATACAATTTTTATTGTAACTTTTAATGGCTATTAGTTTGACTTTCTCACAGCTTATTTTTTTTAAACAATAAAAAACTTTAGCGTAAAGAGCGAGGCGTTGAGGAGGGGACAGCCCCTTTCATATACGGAATAATTTCTGTTCGTTTTAAGTTTTAACGTCGTTCCTTACTTTCAGTTAAAAAAAACTTGTTTTTTTATATAATTTTTGAATGTTTTTGAATTAATGCAGGTTTTGATTTTGGCTCACCGTACATGAATAATTAAAACAGAATTTGCATATTAATTTTACTTTTATTTGATTAAATGGCTTTCTCGAAACTTGTTTAATTTTATTTACGAACGTTTTTATTAGTAATAAATATACCTAACTTACGAATTAACTTACGTAACAAACTTCTATATTCATATATTTTTAATATGTTTATTAGGGGGTTCGTCCCCTGGTCAATACCTTCCTCTTTAAGCTAAAGTTCGAATTTTGTTCCAATTCTTTAAAAATGACCCCTTAATCAAAAAGGCCGTTAATTAGAATAAATTGATCTTATGAAAGTACTAAAATATCTTTGGCTTAAAGAACGAAGTATTGACTAGGGGGTGAACCCAATCATATACTTAATATTTTCTGTTTGTTTTAAGATTTTGATGTTGCTCCTTACTTTCAGTTGAAAAACTTGTTTTTTTTTTATTTTCAACCAAAAGCCAATTTGGATTCAGTTCGTCATTCTACTGAACGAGCAGTTCAAACCTTATGCTCAGAATTACTGGTTCTTTGAAAAATGTTAGTTTTGTATCACGTTTATATTTGATATATAAAAAAAGTGTTCGATATTCTAAAACATTCTTTAGTTTCGGAATTTTTGGAAAAGTGCTGGATTTAATAAATCCTATTTGGAAAATCGAGGAATTCAGATGGAAGACTATCTGTCTCAACCTGATTCTCTTGTGATATAGGTTTGCCGCAGAACTCTGTATCAAAGCCATTATTTTCTTTTATATTTTTATAAAAGATCCTCCGAATTGCTTTTCGCACAATAAAAACCTAGCAGTCGTTTTTCCCGGATGATAAAGAGGTATCTGTTGAATATCCCCCTGCCCTATGGTAATTGAAAATTTAATGTCTGAAACGGATTCAGTTATCCAGTGGTGTCCTCTTTTTTTGTCCCAAATTTGTCTAACATAAAGTTTATGATTTTTGGGAGATCTAAGCAATCAATTGTTAAAATTGTAATTGGGGAGTTAGATATTTCTGGAGTGAGCATCAGAAGGGTTCAGACATGTAGGTGTTTGGGGACTATTCTGAAAAGTTTCTATCTTTCCATAGTCGCTCTAGTCATCTGCGTATAAAATTATCCTACAATTTAGGCTATATAAATCAAACACAAATATATTCTTCTTTTTCTCAATAAATTTCTTTACCACTCATTAATAGAATCATACCTAAGATATGATTCTATTATATACCTAAGCACTTCTTATTCATCTTAAATTTCTCCAGATAATGTCAAATACAAGCTAAAAGAATTCTTGGTACTTTCCTTCATCGTCCTAGGCTACTTTAGAGTCTCTTAGAAACCGAGACTCTTTTCGTATTTTTTAAATATATTAAACCTTAGCCAACTTAAAGACTTGCAGCTACTTCTTTGACTGTATAATTTTCAGTTTCCAGTGTATAATTTTTAGGATTTACATTTTCTTAATCGACCTCTCTTGCCCACTTGCTTCTTCTTTGGCTTCTTTTGTGAACGCATTGACTTCCCGGAGTCAGTTATGTAAGAAGGTAAAGGTAAAAAAGGAAAAAGATACGGCACTAGACCCTTAAAGTCCGAGCTAGCGGTGCTGAGTTATGGAAGAGCTAGATTTGATATGCGATTTCAAATCCCTTTTAAAGGGAATAATTTTAAACTAAAGAATATTTCAAAAATCAAATTACCGCTCCCTTTTAAAGAAAAAATAATAGAACATATCATTTATCATTGTTGACTAAGTCATCTTAAACTTATACTAATGTTTTTCAATATAGTGTTGTGAATTTTTCCGCACCATGGTAGCCTCATTTTCACTTTATCCTTCTCCTGTCCTAGGTTGCCATATTTTATGGTTGTGTTTTACCCACTTGTTTTTGTCATTTTATGTTTTTTAGCGGTACACCCGTCAGAACAGAATACAGCCAAGAGTCATGAACGTGGAGATAATGTTTTTATCTTGCTGCCCCGGGGACTACCTCCACAATCAAATCAGCTTGACTCACGACCAGGTATAGAAAGACCATGGAGGCCGGAAGAAAGAGAGCTTATAGGGGCAATGGTCTCCCTGGGAAAGGAGAAGACATTATTTAAAAATATTCACATTTAAATCCGGGTAAAAATAGAGTTAATAGTAGAACCCCATCCCTCCTGAGAAATCCCCTGGCGGCGCTCATGATGGAGACTAATTCACTCCAACGAAATTGTCTAATAAAGTACGTACCTATGAAGTTTCGTGCTTGAACAGGAAAATGATTGGTTCCAATAATAGCTATTATAGAAAACCAACACTTTTATATTGTGAATCGCCCTGGTCAAAGAGTTCCCGCGTGTGACACAAAGCATGGACGGGGAACAATATAGGGTTGATTTGACTTTAATATTTTTAAGCTTAAGTAATGATTTTGACTCTTTATTTTTCCTCCAACGTCAGATATTGTACCTATCTGCCCTATGCATATGAATGATTACCAAGCATAGCCCTTATTCGCTCAGAAATTTATTTTTTTGAGAATATTCATTCTCAAGAAAAAAATTCCCGAGGGAATAGATTGGAATAACCCCTAAAATTATAAAAAATATGCAAAGAATTTAAATGAAAAACACGTCTAGAAAAAAAAGCTAGGACAAGAACTAGTGAAAAAAAATGAAATACTTGTCTTAAAATATTTATATTCCTTGCAAGCTTTGAAGGTGTACAGTTGGTATGTTCACTGAAACTTAGTGTCATCCCAAAAATTGGCCAAATATCTAACCAGAGGTTTAAGCTTCATAGAACCATCGCTAAATATTATATGTATAGAAAAAATAGAGCAATGAATAAATAGAAACGAATAAAGAAAAAGATAAATAAAGGGAAAAACAGAGTTTCTAAAGAAGGTCCACGTGGAACTTTCAAATTAACTCTATGAGTGTTGAATATAGAATCTTTAATCTCACAGGATAGAAAAAAAGAAAATAATCCGGAGTTTATTTTCACAAATTCTGTGAATTGATTGTTGCATTTGTTGATTGATGGTTGTAGCCCAAGACAAAACCTTAGGCTACTATTCAGTCCATCATTAATACCTGTTCTGAAACCTTTTGATATTCTTTTCTGTAAAAGTGTTTTATTTTATAATGATTAGAACAATATAAACGTTGTTGCTATTTACAATAATGACAATTAATAATGAAACTATATTGCTTTATAATTTCTGATACCCGTTCATTATAGTAGTTTATAATATTTTCTGCAATATTATTGTTTTATTATAATAACTTGAATTAGCATTGTATAATAATAACATAGATTACGATAAATAACAGTTCGAATAGGGATAAATCCTTTTATTAAACAGTGAAAAAAAACAATCAAAAAAAGTACTGGATATTTTGATCACATGTACAGTGATCGTCATCAGAAATTATTTCTGCCGTCATCAGAAGAATGCATGTCTGCTGATGATGATCACTGTACATGTGATCGAAATATCCAGTATATTTTTTTTATTGTTTATTTCACTGTCTAATGAAAGAATTTATCCCTATTCGAACTGTTATTTATCGTAATGGGAAGGCAGTGTGGTCTTCGAAATTACCTATAACGTAGATTAATATTTTATAACAGTGATGAAAATTACTACATTAATGAATTTATTGCATAATAACGTTTTATTTTATGTTTTAATTCAATTTTTTAGGTGGTGGTGTTTGGGGCATAGGAATCTTGCTGACCCCATAAGAGCCAGTGATTCCATCTTTACTAGTTCATCAGAAGAAGTGCAAATTATTCGCAAAACCTTCAGGTAAGTTCATTCCAGGTTCGTTGAGATGATGATTTAGATGGGTGGGGGAGGGTCCAGTATCCAAGGCTGGAAAGGCCTTGTAAGGTTTTTGAAATGTAGAGATTCGGTCCCAAGTTTATTTTTTGTTTAAATATTACATTTAATGTCTAAATATAAAATTTAATGAAGTTTGTATTACATTTATGCTGTATTTAATTGAATGTACACAAAAATTATGTTTATTTTATTCCCTGGGTCCCAGCCTCAAGATTTGCCCAGGCCTTGTGAGGTTTTTTAATATTGATATTTAGCTTGCAAGTTTAATTTGTTTTTAAATTTTTGTTAGATTTAATTAACTTTATATTAAATTTAGTCATTTGAATCTATATAAAAAATATGCTTGTATTATAATTATTAAATTTATTTTAGATTTGAAAGTTTTATTTAATTTTGAACGGAAAATGTACTATTAAAACGCTTTGAAACGCAACCCAAAAAAATTACTGCAGGAGAAGGCATGGGAAACGATAGGTCCAGTTCAAAACCTTTTGTAGAGTTCAAAAGTGACAAAACTTTTACTGGAAAGCCTCACATTTTTTTCAATATATTTTAGATTTCAGGATCTGTAGGTATTTGGTGGGCTTTGGGTCTTTGAAGAGAAGGATCTTAGAGTCGAGTTGGAAAGGCATTCAGCCGCAATAAATTAATAACTATTATAACTATGTATCTAATGATTATATATTTACTAAGAATAATATATATAATAACTATATACTAATTAATAAATAATTCTAATCGACTTAATAACTATATATTTCAGGTTCTTGCTTGGTTCATTGAATGATACTGACAAGTCACATCTATTGTCAATTCCAGTGTCTGATCTTCATTTGATTGATAGATATATGTTGTTTATCCTTGCTGAATTTACGAGCAACGTAAGTATCACTACGTTTATCGTTTAACTACAGGGAAAAAGATTTTTTTTTAATCTTTTTATTTTCGGTCTTCTTAGTGACTTAAAATTTCAGACAGGAGATCCAGCCAGATGGAATTTAACTTTGTTGGGGGTATTCAGGTATCTATAGACCTAAGATGGGTCTAGAGGGCGAAAATATTTTTATCTTGATTTCCTTTGTACTTTAATCCCTTCATGCTTGTTAATCACGTATTCTACCGCTTTTAATATTAAAATTGTTTTACATTCAAATTAAGAATTGCTCTAAGTGTTATATGAGTTCGTTCAACGTCTTAATTTGGTGCTAATGTTATTAGTTTAAAGGGGTCTGATATTTGAAGTTGTTATCGCAAGTTTGCAAGCAAATTATTAGTTTCATTTGCAAATTTCGCATTGTAGCTTAATTTGCTTTTGTATGGATAAATTAATTTGCATTCTCGTTTTCATAGGAATTATATTTCTGTTTTTGTTTGGATACATTTGGTGTACACTTCACAATTCCTTTTTTTTCAGAACTTTGCTAGGCGATTCATTTGGTTCGTATTTCAGTGAATAATGTGCGTTTATGTTCTTTAATTATTTTCCATTTAATATTTGTAATTGCAAGCGAATATCGAAAAAGGAAATAGTATGACGCCTTTTACGGAAATTTTTTAAGCTTTAACGATTAAAAAATAACTCTTAAACTGTAAGTTACAAAAAATGAAGTGGTGTTGCAATTCATTCAAACGATAAAAGTAATACCTGAAGAATAGTCAAACGTTTAATACTATTAAACGTTATTATGGTTCCATTGTAAGTGAACCCCCGTGTAATTGAACCCTAAGCAACTGAGCCCCCATGCAACTGAACCCCCGCGTAACTGAATCCAGGTACAACTGAAACCTCGTGCAACTGAACCACGGTGCAACTGAACCCTCGTGTAACTGAACCCCTGGGCAACTGAACCCCAGTGCAACTCAATCTCATTTGACTGACCTCTCGTGTAACTGAACCCCCAATGAAACTGAGCCCCGCGTGTGACTCAACCCCCGTGCGACTAAGCCCCCGTGCAATTAAACCTCCGTGCAACTGAACCCTCGTGCAACTGAACCCATGTACTCGGTTTTTCAATATTCTACAAATATGAGGCAATGTTAAGGGGTAAAATACAAGTTAGAATCTCCACACGTTCAACCTTGTTGGAATTGTATGTTTTTTAAAGTCGTGATATAAATGCCTCTCAAGATCATTTAAATAAACTCTGTTTATTTATCGACGCTGATAGACTCCAAGATAGAAATTTGATAGATACTTTCCAGGAACAGTTAAACACTAAACTCGAAAGTTTAAATATTGACAATGTTGAAGGTGGATGGAATAATTTTAGGAAAATAGCTTGTGAAGTGGCTGATGGTGTCTTAAGGAAGAATTTATGGCATGGTTGCCATATAATCCCTTTGTTTTAGGTTTCCCTAATTGACTGCCATAAAACTCTCCATTGGTGAAAAAATAAGATTCAAGCTGCGGTAATTAGAATTTACCGACGATGCAAAATTAAATTTCTTCCCAGCTCCTTGTCTAAGTTTTCATTACTCCAAAAACACGCACAAAAGCAATAAATAAAAAGTAAAAACAACGTAGTAAGTACATGGAACAGAATTGTTTCAGATGCAACGCTATTACCCTGCCTGTACTAAAGAGCCATAAAGCTTCAATGTTTTATTTACTGCAATTTTTTCCAGACGAATTTTATGTGGAAGGGGCGGTCGCATAGCTTTAAAGGGGGTTCATTTGATTGCAATTTGAAAGTTCTAGCTCCTTTTTAAGAGGCAAAAGTGATTGGAGTGCCTACCAGTCTTTCCACACTCTTTTTCCCCAAATGCATCCAATAAAACTTTGACATATTGCTCATTTTGTTCAATATAATCAAAAGCTCGAAAAGCAATTTCTTCTTTTTTTAAAAACCCCTTCCACAGCCCCTGGGGAAAGGGTTGTAAGCTATGCAAGTTGTCCCTTGTTAAAATGTAAGGTTCTTATGGAAGGGATAGTAATATAAACTTTAGAGGAGGCTCATTCGATTGAAAATTGGAAGTCCTCGTTCGCTTTTTAAAATTCAAAAGTAATTGGAAGGCAACTAGCCACCCCTCTCAACTGCCATTCTTCCCCAAATGCATCAAATAAAAATTTTGAGATAGGAATTTTATTTAAAACAGGCCTTAAATACTATTTTACATAACTATCCTATGTTATATAAAACTGTGTACTATGTTGTATACTATGTGAGTTTAAATAACTATACCTCTATGGTTCACAACCCCCAGCCCCTGTTACAGGATTGTAAGTTATGCAAGTTGCATATTGTTAAAATATAAGATTTTTCATCAAGAAAAGAGGGTATGTTTGATCCTGGATACCCGAAAAGGCTTGGAGTATTTAGGTCAAACTTTAAAGAAATGTTGAGAAGAATGTCAAACACAATAAAAGAACCTTTTTCCTTTGTTGGTTGTGGTAAGTAAATACGAGCAGTATCTAAAAAATGACTGTTGGTTTCAGCCGTCCCATCGTTCGGGAAGTGTTTAGGGACATCTTCAACTACATCAAAAGACACTATATGCATCCAGTTTTACAAGAAGACTTATCTGCTATATGTCAAGAACGGCTAAAGGTATTAAGTAAACTTTCAGGCATGTTGAAGGAATGTTGAAAAGTTTAGAGTGCAAGCAGCCCCCCTCCCATGCTCTTTTTAGCTGCAATCTGTCTAAATACATCTAATCAAAATTCGTTATCTAAATTTGCGAATTTCAAAGATTTTCAATGCAGAAGTTTATTACTCAAAGTTCAGAAAAGGTCTTATTTATCAGAGGCAACGCTATAGCGTTGCCTATAGTAAAGGCCATACGCCTTATATGTCCTGGTGGAATATAATGTTTTTATAGAAAGCTTTGTTGTAGAAACTTCAAAAAGGGCTCATTCGATTGGAAGTTCAAAGGGCTAGTGCCCTTTTTTATAGTCAAAAGTGATTGGACGGTGGCTAACCCCCTCTCACGCCCACCTTTTCCCCAAATACAGCCAATCAAAATTTTGAGATAGTCGTTTTGTTCAACGTAGTTGAAAATTCTGGAGATTAGGTCTTTGAGGATAACAACCCCCCCCCCCCCCCACAGCCCTCAGGGGAAGGGCCGTAAGTTCTGCCCTGGGGGTATATAAGTTTTGACAGAAAGTGTTGTCGTAGAAACTTCAGAAAGGGCTCGTTCGATTGGAAATTTAAATGGCTAGTTCCCTTTTTATAGGCGAAAATAATTGAAAAGGCACCTAACATCCCTTCCACGCCCACCATTTCCCCAAACATCCAATCAAAATTTTAATATAGCCATTTTGCTCAACGTAGTTGAAAATTCTGGAAATTATATGTTTGAGCAGCACACTCCCCCTACAGTCTTCAGGGCAAGGGTTATAAGTTATGCCCTGGGGGCATATATGGTTCTTATGGAAGGAATACTCGTATAAACTTCAGAGAGGGCTCATTTGGTTGAAAATTGAAAGTTCTAGTTCAATTTTTAAGTGTCAAAAGATATCGGAGGGTAGCCAACTCCCCCTCCCCCCAATAAAACCCTTTTTTCCCAAATGCATCCGATTAAAATTTTGGCATAGCTATGTTGTTAAAAATAGTTCAAAGATCATATGACGAAAATTCCGGTGTCGACACAACCCCCCAGGGCCTGGGGGCAGGCGTTGTAGTTATACCCTGGTGACATATATGGGTCTTATGGAAGGGATGCTCGTATTAACTTCAAATATGGATCATTTGACTGGAAACTGAGAGTTCTAGTTCACTTTTTAAGAGTCAAAAGAGATTTGAGGATACCTAGCCCCCCCTCTCCACGCCCTTGTTTCCTCAAATCGCTCCGATAAGAACTGAGAAATAGCTTTTTTTTTAAAAAAATAGTTAAAAAACCATATAACAAAAACTCCGGGGTCGACACAGCCCCCCCCCCCAGGGCCCGAGGGCAGGCGCTGTAAGTTATGCCCTGGGGGAATATATGGTTCTTATTGAAGTGATGCTCATAAAAGCTCCACAGAGGGCTCGTTTGATTGGAAATTGAAAGTTCTAGTTCAATTTTCTAGAGTAAAAAGACATTGGAGGGCAACTAGAACCTCCCCACGCCCCTTTTACCCCAAATGCATCCAATAAAAATATTTGAGATAGCCATTAAGTTAAAGATTGTTCAAAAGTCAGATAACAAAAACTCAGGTGTCGTCACAACCCAAGGGCCCGGGAGCAGGCGTTGTAAGTTATGCCCTGGGGCATATATAGTTCTTATGAAAGGGGTGCTCGTATAAACTTCAGAGAGGGCTCATTTGATTGGAAATTGAAAGTTCGAGCTCACTTTTTAATAGTCAAAAGAGATCCAAGGTTAGCTAGCCCCCACGCCTTCTTTTTCCAACCCCATCTGATGAAAATTTTGAGATAGACATTTTGTTAAAATAGTTCAAGGTCGGATAAGAAAGGTTCGGTGTCAATACAACCCCCCAGGGCTCAGGGGACGGCGTTCTAAGTTATGCCCTAAGAGCATGTATGGTTCTTATGAAAGGGATGCTCGTATAAACTTCATAGAGAGCTCATTTGATTGGAAATTGAAAGTTCTAGTTCACTTTTTAAGAGTCAAGAGAGTTAAGGGCAACTAGCCCCCCCCCCCTACGCCCTTTTTTCCCCGAACCCATCCGCTATAAATTTTGAGATAGCCAGTTTTTTGGAAATTGTTCAAAAATTAGATTAAAAAAAAACTCCCCCCAGGGCCGGGGGGGATAGGCATTGTAATTGTTGTCCTGGGGGCGTATATTTTATTCTTATGAAAGGGATGCTCGTATAAACTTCAGAGACGGCTCATTTGATTGTAAATTGAAAGTTCTAGTTGAATTTGTAAGAGTCAAAAGATATTCGAGGGCAACTAGCCCCACCCCTCCCCACACACACACACACACACACACTTGTGTGTGTGTGTGTGACGCAACCCCTCAGGGCCCGGAGGCAGGCGTTATGAGTAGTGCTCTAGGGGCATATATAGTTCTTATGGAAGGGATACTCGTATAAACTTCGGAGAGGGCTCATTTGATTGGAAATTGAAAGTTCTTGTTCACTTTTTAAGAGTCAAAAGAGATTGGAGGGCAACTAGCCCCCCCCCCCCTCCATGCCCTAAATGTATCAGATGAAAAATTTGAGATAGACATTTTATGAAAAATAGTTTAAAGTTCAGATAACAAAAAACTCCGGTGTCGACACAGCCCCTCAGGACCCGGGGGTAGGTGTTGTATGTTATGCTTTAGGGGCATATAGGGCTGTTATGGAAGGGATGCTCGTATAAACTTCATAGAGGGTTCATTTGATTGGAAAATGAAAGTTGTAATTCAGTTTTTAATAGACAAAAGTGATTGGAGGGCAGCTAGCCTCCCCCACACTCCATTTATTTTTTCCCAGAGGCACTTCATATAGAAGAGGTTGTTGTATAAACTTTAAAGGGGGCTCATTCGATTGGAAACTGAGAGTTCTAGTGCTCTTTTTAAGATTCAAAAATGATAGGAGGAAAACTAGCCCCCCCAAACCCTTTTTCCCCAAATACATCTGATAAAAATTTGAGGTAGTCATTTTGTTAAAAATAGTTCAAAGATCATATAACAAAAACTCCTTTACGTATGTCCATTTCGTTAAGAATAGTTCAAAGGTTGGATAAGAAAAACTCCTGTGTCGACACAACCCCTCCCCCCCCCAGGGCCCGGGGCAGGCGTTGTAAGTATTGCTCTTGGGGCATATATGGTTCTTATGGAAGGTATGCTCGTATAAACTTTGGAGAGGGCTCATATGATTGGAAATTGAAAGTTCTCTTTCACTTTTGAAGAGTCAAAAGAGATCGGAGGGCAGCTAACCCGCCTATCCACGCCCTATTTTCCTCAAACCCATCCGATAAGACCTTTAAGAGAGCAATTTTTTCAAAATAATTCAAAGGTCGGATAACAAAGACTCCGGTGTCGACAGTAAGACATGTCCTGGGGCCGTATGTGGTTCTTGTGAATTGGATGCTCGTATAAACTTCAGAGAGGGTTCATTTGGATGGAAATTAAAAGTTGTAGTTCATTTTCTCAGAGTGAAAAAAGATCAGAGGTCAACTAACTCCTCCCGTTCTCCACGCCTTTGGGTTTATCGGATGGATAAACCCATCCAATAAAAGTTTGAGGTGATCATTTTGTTAAAAATAGTTCAACAGTCAGATATTAAAACTCCGGGGTCGACACAACCCCCCAGGGCCCAGGGACAGGCGTTGTAAGTTATACTCTGGGGATATATATGGTTCTTATAGAAGGGATGCTCGTATAAACTTCAGAGAGGCCTCATTTGATTGAAAATAGAAATTTTCTTTTAAAGAGTCAAAAGAGACCGAAGGTTAATCAGCCCCCCCCCCCACGCCATTTTTCCCCAAACCCATCCGATAAAAATTTTGAGATAGCCATTTTGTTAAAAATAGTTCAAACATCAGATAATAAAAACTCCGAGGTTGACACAAACCCATTTTTTCCCTTTGATATTGTTACTTTGATACCAGTTTTGATACTTTGATGAACATTAGATTTTTTTTAATTTGATTTTGAAATAAGGAATTTTCTAAAAATTTGGAACTTTTTGCAATCAAAAACTATCAAAAATTAATTAAAAAAAAACTTTCCGAAAAATAAGTTTTCAAAGAAAAGTAAAGGCCATTTTAAACTTAAGCTCAGTAGATACAAATACCTGTTAAAATTCAAACTCAAAACAACCAGAAATTACTATTAAAGAATAGATGAAACCCAAAACGAACAGAACTTAAATTAAAAATCATAGCAAAAAACATACAACAAGTAATAATATAAATGAATAAATAGATCTTAAAGCGAGTAATGCTTAGATTGAATATGAAAATCAAGCTTAAAACGAAAACAAAAATTTTTCTATTGAAGTATAAATGAAAATTAAAACGAACAGAAATTTAATAAACAATCAATACAAAAAAAAATAATATAGATATTAATGTAAATGAATAAATAAATCTTAAAACGGGTGAAACTTAAATTGAATATGCAAATCAAGCTTGAAACGAACAAAAATCACTACAAATAAGAGTTTGGATATCACCTCCTTCTCTCACTGTAAAAGTCTAAAACCTTGTAGTTCTAGACTTAACTGCGTCAAAAGTCTATAATTGTGTCATTGGCGCTTTACTGAAAACTATATGCATCTTGAACAGTCTTGGAAAGCATATAATCCATCAAGTTGCACATATGACAGATACTGATCTTAGTTCGTGAACTGTTTAATATCCCAAGAATTTATTTCACTATAATTTTATTTTTATTTTCGAGTCTGTAAGAGCATGAAGAGATCGCGTATGAAAAGTATCTCGTTTTCTGTGAGATGCCTGTGACGGCATAGGCTTTCGGTTCATATTCACAGATATAAACGGGGACGGCATCCAAACTGTTGTTTGTAGCGAAACAATATTCGTCTTGAAAAACTTTAAAAGGCTGATAAATTAAACTGAATATTTGATTTATAATTATATTAATTGCTGGAAGCCCATCAGTTCAAAGTGTTACTATAATTTTAATATTTATTTTCAATATTAAGTACAAAAGAAAATATTTGCTATAAAATTGGTTTTCAGTAAAGCGCCAATGACACTGTAGGTTTTAGACTTTTACAGTGAGAGAAGGAGGTGATACCCAAACTCTTGTTTGTAGTGATTTTTGTTCGTTTCAAGCTTGATTTGCATATTCAATTTAAGTTTCTCTCGTTTTTAGGTTTATTTATTAACTTACATTAATATCTATTGTATGTTTGTTTGCATTGATTGTTTATTTAACTTCTGTTAGTTTTAAGTTTCATTTATACTTCAATAGGAATTTTTTTGTTTTAAGCTGGATTTTCATATTCAATCTAAGCATTACTCGCTTTAAGATCTGTTTATTCATTTATATTATTACTTGTTGTATGTTTTTTGCTATGATTGTTTATTTAATTTCTGTTCGTTTTGGGTTACATTTATTCTTTAATAGTAATTTCTGGTCGTTTTAAGTTTGAATTTTAACTGGTGTTTGTATCTGCTGAGCTTAAGATTAAATTGCCTTTACTTTTCTTTGAAAAACTTATTTTTTGGAAAGTTTTTTTTATTTATTTTTTCTGAAAAAAGGAGGAATAAATCTGGCTTTAATGGTTTGTGACAACAAAACAGAGCAACATATTAGTAGAATATTGAAAAACGGAGTACGGTGGATCAATTGCATGAGGGTTTAGTTACACGAGGGTTCAGTTGCACGGGGTTTCAGTTGCACGGGGGTTCAATTGCACGGGGATTCAGTGGCACGGGGTTCAGTTATACAAGGTTCAGTCAATGGTCTTGAGCTGTAAGGGGATTCAGTTGCGCTATGGTTCAGTTAAATGGGGTTCAGTTGCACGAAGGGTCAGCAACACGAGGTTTTAGTTACAAGAGGGTTTGGTTTCACGGAAGTTCAGTTGCAAAGGGTTCAGTTCCACGGGGGGAGGGGGTTCAGATACACAGGAATTTAGTTACACTGGATTTCAGTTGCACGGGGTTCAGTTACATGGGTTCAGTTGCATGTGGTTCAGTTACACGCACACCTTTTATTATGTATCAATCAAAAGTCACCCTACTATTAAAAAAATAGGTTAGGGCAAAAAAAAAAAATTCGACTCTTTTTCGTAAACTGATTTTAATTTTAGGCTCTTGCTGCCTATGACAATTATGATTCAAGACGAGTTTATTCAAGTTTGCTTCAATTTGTGGCTCGAGACGTTTCTTCGTTTTATTTTTGGATTTTAAAAGACAGGTAAGATGGAGAGATAAGCTTTATTCATAATTAATTAAATATTATTTATGAAAATTTCTATCACAAGCCCAGGTGGGCTGAATTCACATCTTCGAGCCAATAAACACACATAAAGAAAAGTAACAACAAAGGAGTCAGTAAAAAAGATTCAAAATCTCAAAGTAGACTTTAAAAATATGTTCAAAAATATCAAAGACAACTAAAATTTGCAGAATTCAAAGCAATAAACCAAATGAAAACACCAATACAAATTTACTCTTGTGACTAAAAGATACAAAACACACTGTAGTTTAAAAAAAAGGAACACTATGAAAAGAAACCTCAAACTTTGCGAAGTAAACATCAAACAATGCAAGGGAAGAAAAATAGTTAGGAGGGGGGATTCAATTATATAAAGTATCGACTATGTACAGGAAGAAAGTTCTTCTGTATCTTTCAGGAAAATTTTTTTATTCGTGCTAGAAGGGGATTTTGTTGAATCGGATCAAGGGAGGCAAGATCGAAGGGGGAAAATTTATTAGGGAAAAGGAACTTGGCCGGAAGCTAGGGAAAGGATTGTTGGCGAAACGCAAGGAAATTTTATTTTCTTTCCTTGAGGTACCTTTCCAAGGAAGGGAGAAATATAAAGGACTTAACCCTCACTGAAGATAATTCTTCGGTATCTTTTTTGGACTGCCTGAATTCTGTCCGACAGTTCATTGGAGATGCCAAGGTGTCAAACAGGACAGGTGTACTCGGGGACTGAGCGTACAAATGAAAGGAATATCCTCAAACGATGTTATTTAGGATATCAATTTTGTTTACGGACTTCAGGGTATGGAATTGCGCGATCTGGTATCTCTTCTAAGATATTCATTTAGCTATTTTTTTAAAAAAAAGTGTAACATGTCTCTAGTGCGTTTTGATTACCGATAAATTTCCATCTATCTGAGAAATCGACGCGAAGGATATTTATCATAGCAAGACACAAAATTGGGCCTAAGAGGTTTCCCTGAGCACACCATTGTAAATTGGGAGTGAATCTGAATATATATTTACCTATTTAACAACTTCTGTTGTCTTAGAGAGGAAACACACAATTATTATAATTAAATGGGGTCAAGTTGAAGCTTTTCTATTAATGTCTTGAGGTTGTTGAGGTTGGTAGTAATGTGTTGAGGTTGATTAAATCAGAAGCTTTTGCTAGTCTAGTGCTATAACATTAAGCCAGGTATTGGTTTTTTGAAGTCTGTTACATATTGTTTCCATAAAGTGAACCAGATAGTTGTTTCCCAACTGCAGTGGATGTTAGTGTAAAACATATGATAGTTAGAGTGATTGGCCCTGAATGATTTGACGTTGGCTGAATGGTACTATTTCAAGCTGTAAATGTGTTGAATTTTCTTTTTTATTTGCAAAAGTTATATGATTTAAAGGGGACATTTTGGTACTGTGAATGTTGGAAAGAACTTCAAGTACATGGGCTTGAAGTACTACCTAAGTAAAAAATCGGATTTCATGAGTTTTATTTAAGTACAACTCTCCCGGAATAGTTAATATTTAAGTAAAACAAATACCCTAGGTAATTACAGTGGCGGATCCAGGACTATTTTAGGGGGGGGGGTAAAATAGGTTGATCCGATAAACTTGCGTTAAGAGCAAGTTTAATTACTGCAAACTTGCGTTAATTAAGTCAATTACACTAATCTAGACTATTGTAGGGGGGTGCGCGCCTCCCTCGCCCCTCCCCTGGATCCCCCACTGGGTAATTCAAGGGCACAGATACCAAAGAGTACTTGAGAATTATTTAGTACTTCCTCGAGTACATTCTGCTTATGCTATCTTCTCTTCTATTTGTTTTCAAACGCAATCAAAGCTTTTCAAATAAATGAAGGGGAAACTCAACATTAAAAATCTAAAATTGGCGGACATGTTTGAATTTGAAATCAATTAGTTTTCGAGAAAATTGCCATTTATACTGTAGGATTGTATTGTAACATTTTGGAGATAATAAATAGCAGTGGATCCTCATTGGTCGCTAGCAAAAACTGCCCAAACAAGGTCAGGAAGAATCATGTAAGTGCAACAACAAGCTTTTGTAAGTATAGAAAGGTGGGTACTGTTACTTTTGGGTACTATTTGTTAAGGCTTAGAATGTAGATTTTATGCAATGTAGAAGTACTGGGTATTGATGATTCTAATAACGATGTTCAGAGCAAATACACAGTACTAGAACTCAGGAAGATTATGCAGTTTCGTTTTCTCTTTCTTTCAAATAATAATGCTTGGTTTGTCGAATTCTCCCTCACGCGCTCTCAGGTAATTTACTGAAGACAGTGGCTACATCTCCTCGAAACGAATCAGTGGTCTTAGAAAATTTGGAGACGGCTCATTCGAACAGAAATTGAAAGTTTTGGTGTCCTTTTTAAGTCGCAAAATAGATTGCCCCACAGTGTGTGATGTTTTTGGCCATTTTTGGTCTAGAACAGCAATTTTGGCCCGGAGACGGACAGAATACAATAGATCGAAAACTGCGATACATTCAATTGATTTAAAATTAATGAAAAGCTATATACTAGGCATCCAAGTTTCAAGTTTCAGTTATACCAGGCTTAGGCGCATTTGCTTCTGATGATAAATGTAGTCTAAACAAAATAAACGGTTAGAAATAAACAAAATAAAGAGCTTTATTCAACGTGGCTGATTCATTTGAGGCTTTGTTAAAATGAATGTAGAGTTGTGTATTGTCTTGCAGAAGTGATTTAGGTTGGGATTTCTGTTGATGTGGGGGGGGGGATGTCTGAAGCCTCCGAAAGTGTATTTTCAGGCTCAGATCTTTTAAATGTAAATGAGTTTTTCGAATAATTATAGACAGAGTGGGGGGACTTACTGTCTCATCTCCCATCACTCTAAGGATTATGTTTTTGGAATAAGCATTTAATCTGCGGGATGACCCCCCTGCTTATTGCGGACGAGTTCAAGTGTAACATGAAATATTATGTTTATGTGCAAACCTACGCTGCTTTCTCCTGCTAACTACTAATCAGCATTTTATCCATACCAGCTATTCAGCATTTTACCACATTATGGTTGATAGAGTCAAACCAAAACTTCGACTGCCTCTTGAAAAATCCTCAAAAGCCAGTGTAAAGCTACTTTCTATGTACTGAAGAAAACCCGTGAATTAGAAAACGCTATTCATATGGTTACAGACAGCATTGTACTGCTAATCCTTAGATTTAAACCTTTAAATGAAATCCTATATATTGATACTGGTTCAGAACTAAATTGTAATAACTATCATCGTTTTAGGCTCTACTGTGAAGCAAAGGATAGTCCGAACAGATTGTCAGCTTTAGTTGTGCTTTACAATTTGTTTATTTATCTTGGCCTAGTAACTACACCTATACTTCCACACTTGACAAAAGAAGTTCATATGCACACTCCAAAATCTTTAGGTATGGATATAAATTTTTACTTTTTTTCTAGAACAGGAGTATTAATCCTAGAACAGGAGTACTAGGACTCCTGTTCAGGAAACAGGAAACGAAACATCAGAACTTTTAGCGTAATCCACGGTTTCATTAACTTTTCGCCTTTTCAGTTGTATTTTGATGAATAGAAAAAACATCAGTTTTTTAGCTGATAACGACTATTTTAAAGAAATGATTGCATGGTACTCTTTTTGTCTGCTATTGACCTATGATGGAATGAAAAAGTTTTACATAAAAGTCAACCTACGTAAAACCACGAGTGGGGAGTTTTTTAACGTGATTTACTAAAGCCGGCCAGAAATTCTGTTGAAGCTCTTTCATATGGGAATATGTTAAAATGTATAGTGGTGGTTAATTTCTCCCATATATTTATGCTTAAAGATTGTGTCTTTGGGTGGGTCTAGAACAAGAGTTTTTTAATGGAGGTTTTGAAAAGTATAATTTTGGAACATTGATCTTAAGTCACCCTTTTGTTGCAACACATGGAATCGAGATTACTAGTATTCCCCAACTTGTTTTAACACTCAGTTTAATAATAAATATAGGATTGTCAACTTTAAGAAGGCAGTTGTAGTCTCTTATTATTCAAATAACACCAATTCCTTGAATTACGGTATTCTTCGCCGCTATGATCCTCCTACGAACCTTGCTGGCTATAGTCTTTTTCTCTTACCAGCCATGCCGGGCAAGGGCGGATCCAGGATTTTTTTAGGGGGGGGAGAATCGACTGATCCGATAAACTTAAGCTAGGAGCTAGTTTAATTAACGCAAAACTTGCGTTTATAAATAGCGCAAACACTACTTTAGACTGCTTTAGGGGGGGGGGGGTGCCCCCTTTGCTCCTCCCCTTGATCCGCCACTGATACCAGGTCTCTTCTTCTAAGGAGTCCTTTAATCGACCTATTGATCCAAATTGAAAATGATAAAAAAAAATTCAGTGTTTGATCCTACTTCCTCCTTTTTATCTAACTGGTTAAGAATGTTGACCCCGCTCTTCTTTATAGTTGCGTCTTTTTGACTGACCCCCTCACGATCTCAATCCTTAGCTAAGACTATTTTAATGGGATAAGTCAAGAAATTTCTCTCCTTACAGGGCCGCCTTGCTTGTTCCTCATGAAACATGTGTTTTTTGCGACAAGCTTAATTCATACTTGATTTATAACTGATGAGCTTGTTTCATACTTTTTTTGCGATATATTGATTCGAAATTACAAATATTCCCCAATTTAAGGCTTCTGTTCCCTGTGAAATATGATATTTTCATACTTAATTATCTGTGTTCACTTTGAAACATGTGTTTTTCTGTGTTCACTGTGTTTTTGTGACAAGCCCTGGTGTCACTGCTTATTTGGTTTGGAACGGGGTTCAATCGTGTACCTGTACCGGGTACCGGGGTTCAATGGGTACCTGGAGAAATCGGGGGGGGGGGGACACGGGAAGCGTTGGATTATTTGCCCCAACCACATATTGCACTCCCGGCAGAAGGCAGTGAATCAGGCGAAAAAGTTCAAAGTTAAGTTGTTTAAGCCTGTGATTTCCAACGTGGAGTGCAGGCCCCACCGGTTTAGAGCCTTAATTTGACTATGCTTTGAACTGAAATGACTATGGTTTGGAACGTTAATTTGACAAAATATTTTTATGTGAATTACGTCGCATCCAAATGTATTTAAATAGCCAAAAAAAAGATACATGATAGCATTACAATGACGTTATACATTATAATAGGTGTTGTATTTAGACAATATAAGGCAGACATATCTTCGTTAGTGGCACAAGTATAATACATTAAATTAAAATTGCTTACCGCACAGTTTTTATAAGATTCGCCACCTATTATACCAACAACTATTATAATGTATAACGTCATTGTAATGCTATCATGTATCTTTTTTTTGCTATTTAAATGCATTTGGATGCGACGTCATTCACATAAAAAATATTTTTTTTATTTCTTTATTTTTTTTTTCCAGGGGTGAACGTATCGATCCAGTGCCTAGAGGACGACCAAAAAAAAGTATCAAGTTAATTGAATTTTAAGCTTCCTTCAGATGAATATACGTAACATTTTGAATAACAGAATCTAAATATCACGAGAGTGTAATGAGGATTTTAAAAATGCCTAGGTCGGGCATGGCTCAAAATCTGTTGGGAACCACCGATTTAAACTAGTGCGTCGAAGAAATGAAGATTATAGGAAAAAGGAGCAAAATTTGGCAATGTGCCAGCCTCTGGAGGCTCAATGCTGCGACGAGGTTGTAACAGAAGTAGTAATATTTCTGAAATGTGTAAAATAATATAGAGTTATAAAGGATTACTTTCCCTATGAAACCTTTTATAGTCCCGTCTCTATTCTAAATCAGATCATTCAGTTTAAAAAGGGAATTTAATAGACCAGGAAAAGAAAAGATTGGTTGTTTCTTTACAAAAAATCACATCTAACAAAGCCGTATCCAAGGTAACTAATAGGTTAATTTACTGGATTCCGCTTATCTTAACATGCTAGTTTATAATTTATACGGTAAGTTATTTTAAAGCTGAAAATGAAACAGATTACATTTTGGCAGAAAAAAAACATGTACAAACAAAAAATTTAAATAAAACAATAAATGCCAAAAGAATAACTCATGAGCAATTTATATATGAGAAATCTATATAAGTTTAGAAAAACAATTTATAAACTCTTATTGAGGAAAATAGTAAATTTTTGAAGTAAATCTTCCACATTACAAAGATGCCAGCTCATAGGTTACCTCAAATCAGAGGCAACGCTGTAGCGTTACCTATAGTAAAGGCCATACGGCTCCAATGTTTTATTTTTATTTATTTTTTTTTTTCAGAGGCACTTCATATAAAAGAGGTCGTCGTAGAAGCTTCAAAGGGGGCTCATTCGATTGGAAATCGAGAGTTCTAGTGCCCTTTTTAATAGTCGAAAACGATTGGAGGGCAACTAGCTCCCCCCCCCACGCCCATCATTCCCCCAAACACATCCAATTAAAATCTTTAGATAGCTATTTTGTTCAGTGTAGTTGATTTCCAGATAGAAAATATATTTTTGAGGACGACACTCCCGCACACACCTCGGGGCAAGGGTTTTAACTTTTGACTTGAGGGCATATAAGGTTTTTATAGAAGGCGTTTTCGTAGAAACTTCAAAACAGGCTCATTCGATTGGAAATTAAAGAGCCAGTGCCCTTTTTAATAGTCGAGAGTGATTGGAGTGTAACTAACCCCCTCCCCCCCCCACGCCCATCATTTCCCCAAACACATCCAATCAAAATTTTCAGATAGCCATTTCGTTCAGCAAAGTTAATTTACAAATAGAAAGAATGTATTTTAGGAGAATATCCCCCACAGCCCTAATGGCAAGGGTTTTAAGTTATTCCATGGGGACGTACAAGGATTTTATAGAAGGTGTCGTCATAGAAACTTCAAAAAAGGATTTATAAATTAGAAATTAAATGGCTAGTGCCCTTTTTAATAGTCGAAAATGATTGGAGTGTAACTAGCCTCCCTCCCCCTCCCACGCCGATAATTTCCCTAAACACATCCAATCAAAATTTTGAGATAGCCATTTTGTTCAGCGTAGTGGATTTCCAGATAGAAAATATGTTTTTGAGGAGAACGCTCCCCCTCAACACTGAGCGCATGGGTAGTAAGTTATGCCCCGGGGTCATTTAAGGTTTTTATAGAAAGCGGTGGCGTAGAAAATTAGAAAAAGACTATCTCGATTGAAAGCTCAACGGAATAGTGCCCTTTTTAATATTCGAATGGGATTGGAGGGCAACTAGCCCCCCCCCCCCGACGCCAATCATTTCCCCAAACACATCCAATCAAAAGTTTGAGAAAGCCATTTTGTTCGACGTAGTTGATTTCCAGATAAAAATATGTTATTGAGGAGGACACTCCCCCACAACCTTCAAGGCAAGTGTTTTAAGATATGACCTGGGGGCATATAAGGTTTTTATTAATGGTGTTTTCGTAGAAACTTAATAAAAAGATAATTCGACAAGAAAATCATAGGGCTAGTTTCCTTTTCGTTATTTGACATTGCTTGGAGGGTCAATAGCCCCCCCCCCCCTTGCCCATTATTCCCCCAAAGACAGCAAACCAAAATTTTTAGTCAGCCATTTTGTTCAGCAGTTGATTTACAAATAGAAAATATATATTTATGAGGGAGGACAATCCCCCAGAACCCTCAGAGCAAGGGTTTTAAGTTGTGTCCTGGGGGCATATAAGGTTTTTATAGAAGGCGGTGTCGTAGAAACTTCAAAAAAGGCTCATTTGATTGTAAATTCAAAGGGCTAGTGCCCTTTTTAATAGTCGAAAGTGATTTGAGGGCAACTAACCCCCCTATCACGCCCATCTTTTCCCCAAACACATCCAATCAAAATTTTGAGACAGCCATTTTATTAAACGTAGTTTTAAGCTCTCGAAATTAGGTCTTTGAGGATGACAACTCCCCCACAGCCCTCAGGGCAAGAGTTGTAATTTAAATATTCTCCGAATCCTTCCCATTATTTCTCATGGAAGGGATGCTCGGATAAACTTTGGAGAGGTCTCATTTGACTGAAAATTGAAAGTTCTTGTTCACTTTTTAAGAGTCAATAGATAATGGAGGGTGACTACCCCCCCCCCCTCTCCTCCACGCTCTAAATGCATCAGATAAAAATTTTGAGATAGACATTTTGTTAAAATAGTTCAAAGTTCTGATAACAAAAACTCCGGTGTCGACACAGCCCACCGGGGTCCGGGGGTAGGTGTTGTAAGTTATGCCCTAGGGCATAACTTATTAAAGGGGTTTATAACTTATGGGAAGGGGTTTTTGTATGGGAAGAACACATAGGAAATCTATTATAAATATCCAATTATAAGGTTAAAATACATACTCTGAGATATATGTAAAATTGCTTTGGCACACAAAATCCTATTAAGCTCAATTCCAAACAGTCGTGATCCCTTTGTGTCAGCAAGTTAAATGGTCTAAACCCCCTTATTGGAGCTATTTTTCCAATCCATTCATTGTTGTCAATCGCTGTCCACAAGTTATGCAGGCTGTCTATTGTTCATGTATAAGGTTTTTATCAAAGAGGTAATCGTATAGACTTTGAAAAAAGCGTCATTCGATTTAAATTGAAAGTTCTAGATCCGTTTTTTAAAGTAAAAAATAATCAGACATTAAGCACCCACCCAGGCCATAAAAACGTGAAAATTTTTGAAATCAAAAATGAACAAAAATTAATTAAAAAAAAAACTTTCCGAAAAATAAGTTTTTCAAAGAAAAGCGAAGCTCATTTTAAACTTAAGCTCAGTATATACAAATACCTGTTAAAATTCAAGCTCAAAACGACCAGAAATTACTATTAAAGAATAAATGAAACCCAAAACGAACAGAAATTAAATAAACAAAAAACATACAACAAGTAATAATATGAATGAATGAATAGATCTTAAAGCGAGTAATGCTTAGATTGAATATGAAAATCAAGCCTAAAACGAAAACAAATATTTTGCTATTAAAGTATAAATGAAACTTAAAACGAACAGAAATTAAATAACAATCAATGCGAACAAACATACAATATATATTAATGTAAATGAATAAATGGGTCTTAAAACAAATAAAACTTAAATTTAATATGCAAATCAAATTTTTATCGAATAAAAATAACTACAAACAAGAGTCTGGATATTAGCTCACTGCAGAAGCCTAAAGCCGACTACATGATTTGCACTTTACTAAAAACGAAGCATATTACAAATGTTTTCTTTTGTACTTAATATTGAAAATAAATATTAAAATTACAGTAAAATTTTGAACTCATGAGCTTTTAGCAATTAATATCATTATGCATCAAATATTCAGTTTAATTTATTAAATCTTTTCAAGATTGGTCAAGACAAATATAGTTTCACTTCAAACAAAATTTGAATACTGCCCCCTTCTCTAACTGTAAAAACCTAAAGCCTTCTGCGTCATTGGAGCTTCACTGAAAACGTATATTACAAATTTATTATTTTCCAGTTCTTACAGCATTGAAAATGAAAATAAAATTACAGAAAAAAAAATCTTGAACTGATGGATCTTTCAACAATTAAAATCATTATATATCTAATATTCAATTTGATTTTGTTTATACTTTCCAAGACTGTTCAAGACTCGTATAGTTTTGCCATTTTTTTTTACTCTGCCATGTTTTCCAACTAATCGTGTTGGTTTGTTATATTCTATGGCTTCTAGGCATTTCTATTTGAGCGGAAAACTGCACCTCATACTTTGTGGAACATGCATTTTCTTGCATGAAACGCCAAAATATAATAAAATGTCAAATTTCGGAGTGTTCCACCACTCACAAGCAAGTGCCATTGGTATTTTTGAATCTGCATGGTCAATTTAGGGGCTGGAGGGTAGGCTAATTCTCGTAGCAGCCCCATTCCGTCGTGGTATGATTCACACTTTCAACACCTGGCGTCCGGGCTATCATATAATCTACCAAGCATACAACTACCCCAAATCAGTATCAATAAATAAATGAAACCCAAAACGAACAAATATTAAAATAAATATTAGAGTCAAACTCAAAACAAGCATAAATTAATATGAGTAGGTTTCAAAACCCCTATGCTTTCTAAAAGCCAGAATATAATTTGTACATTACTGAAAAAAAATTCAAATGAGTTTACTGAAAAAAAAAATGTGTATTGTCAATTTAATATACATATGCTGATATTTATTCCCTAAAATCTTAATTAATGAAAGAATTGTTTTCAGTAAAGCGACAATGACGCAGTAGGTTTTAGGCTTCAGCAGTGAGGCGATACCCAAACTCATGTTTGTAGTTATTTTCTTTCGATTCAAACTTGATTTGCATATTCAATTTAAGTTTCACTCGTTTTAGGATTTATTTATTCATTTACATTAATATATATAGTATGTTTGTTTGCATTGACTGTTATTTAGTTTCTGTTCGTTTTAAGTTTCATTTGTACTTTAAAAGCAAAATATTTGTTTTCGTTTTAAGCTTGATGTTCATATTCAATCCCAGCATTAATCGCTTTATTTATTCATTTATATTATTACTTGTTGTACGGTTTTTGCTATGATTGTTTGTTTAATTTCTGTTCGTTTTGGGTTTCATTTATTCTTTAATAGTAATTTCTGGGCGTTTTGAGTTTGAATTTTAACAGGTATTTGTATCTGCTGAGCGTAAGTTTAAAATGGCCTTTACTTTTCTTTTAAAAACTTATTTTTCAGAAAGTTTTTTTTTTAATTAACCCTAAGGAAACCATGGGCCGTTATAATGTTAAGTCGAAAGGTCGTTTGTAATATACAACAGCCCCTGCATCTTCAGCCCCTGTATCTTCTTCAACACTGTATCTTCAACACATAGTATCTTGAAAGTTAAAGACCCATTTTTTCAAGATAAAGGATCTCTCAATTACTCTTTTTTTCAGGAAAGAACAGAGAAAATAAACAGTTGACTTCTAATGAAAAAACAAAGGAAATACAAAATTATATCATCATGGATAAACATTTTTAAAATTGTTACGCAGCACTGGCTAGACTAGGTTTAGAAAAGTTAATTAAAGCAAAAACAAGCCTATTTAAATGTAACAGAAGACGACTTAACACTAAACACTAAACACTAAACTCTAAACACTAAAACATGGTGATTAAATTTACATAGATCTAAACAGCTTGTAGAATTAATAGTTCCACTCTATAGTAGGTAACAAAGCCAGAGTAAAGCCAAAGCCAAAGCCCGATCACTTTGACTCTTAAAAAGGGCACTAGAACTTCTGATTACCAATCCAATAAGTCCCCTTCAAAGCATATACGACTACTCTTTCTATTAGAACCTTATATGCCCCAGGGCATTACTCACAACCCTTGCCCTGAGAGTTGTGGGGGGGGGGCTTTCTTCCTTAGAGACATAATTTCAAAACCCTTCAAATACGATGAACAAAATTGTTATGTTCAAATTTTAATTGGAGGTGTTAGAGGAAATGATGAGCGTGGAGGGGGGGGGCACTATAACTTCTGATTTAACATCCAATGAGCCCAATCTGAATTTTATACGACAGCCCATTCCATAAAAACCTTATATGCCCTCATGGCATGACTTACAACCCTATCCCCGGGACACTGGGGGGTTGTGTCAACCCTAGAGGCATTACTATATATTCTTTGGACTATTTTGAACAAAAAATCTATCTCAAAATTTCAATCAGATGCGTTTGGTGAAGAGGGGTTGTCGGTGAGGGGGGGGGCTAAATGTCCTCTATCAAATTTGATGTTTTTCTACCAAATGAGCCTCTTTTAAAGTTAAAAAACCATCCCTTCCATAAAAACCATTAAATGCCCCGCGGCATAACTTACAACCTTATTGCCTAGGCTCTGGTGGTTTGTATCAACCCTAAAAGCCTTGTCGCTTTTGATTCTTAGAAAGGGCACTATAACTTCCAATTTCAAATCAAATGAGCCCCATCTGAAGTTTACACGACCACCCGTTCCATAAAACCCTTATGTGTCCCAGGGCATGACTTACAACCCTATCCCCGAAGCTTTGGAGGGTTGTATCAACCCTAGGGGCATTGTTATATGTTCTTTGGATTATTTTGAGCAAAATCGTTATCTCACATTTTTAATCAGACTCGCTTGGTTAAAAGAGGTAGTCGGGGGCGGGGGGGCTAGCTGCTCCATCGCTTCTGACTCTTAAAGGGAACTAGAACTTCCAATTTTCAATCAAATGAGCCTCTTCTAAAGTTAAACAACCATCCCTTACATAATAACCTTAAATGCCCCCGGGGCATAACTTATAACCCTTGCCCGCAGGCTCTGGGGGCTTGTTTAAATCCCAGAAGCCTTGCTATATGATATTTAGACTATTTGAATAAATTAGCTATCTCAAAATTTCTATTGGATGCATTTCGAGACAATACGACGTGTATTTGGGGGGAGGGGTAGCTGCCTTCAAATCACTTGACTCTTAAAAAGGATACTTGAGCTTCTGATTACCAATCCAATGAGCCCCCTCTGAAGTTTAAATGACCGCGCTTTCTGTAAAAACCTTATATGCCCTCAGGTAGGGTTGCCAACTGCCGACGCCAAAAAAGAGTGCAGATCAGAGCAAAGAAGAGTGCAAGTTGTTAAAAAAGAGTCCAAGTCAAAAATTTGCGCGTGCGCTGCTCCCTCTGCGCACACAGCCCCTTTCACTGTTCTGATCACTCTTACGCCATTTACAAATAATGATCAGTTATCCTTCGATCAATAAACATATTACCTTTAAATTTATCAAATGTATTTCAAATAAAGTTAGGAGGACTCCCTACTTAAATCAACCTTTAAATAATTGGTTAGATAATGACTATCATTCTTTTTTTAGCTTAAAAGGCTCTGCTTTAAATTTGCAGGTGTTTATTTTGATTGCTTGGATCTTTAACTGAGCTAAAGTTGACTGCATTAAATGTTTAGTTAAAATTTTGTCTTCATTTTATCCAAATGTTTTGAAAGGAATATAAGAGGTCCAAGTAACTCGTCGTGAACTATAGCTGACTTCTCTGTAGTCAAGTCAAGTACTGTTTTTTTTATTTCGCTTAATATTTTTTCTATCATCATTTCATAAAAGAGTGCAAACAGCAAATAATGGAAAAAAAGAGTGCAAATTCGGTCCGTGGCGTGAAAGAGTGCAATGAAAAAAAAGAGTGCATTTCACACGAAAAGTGTTTAAGTTGGCAACCCTGCACCCAGGGCATAACTTACCACCCTTGCCCTCAGGGCTGGGGGGGGGGTGTCATCCTCAAAGACATAATTTCCGGACCTTTAAACTACGTTGAACAAAATGGTTATCTCAAAATTTCGATTGGAAGTGTTTGGGGAAATGATGGGTGTGGGGAGAGGCATTTGCCCTCCGTTCACTTTTGACTAATAAAAAGGGCACTATAATTTCCATTACAAATTAAATGAGCCCCATCTGAAATTTGTACAACCGCCCGTTCCATAAAAATCTTATATGCCCCCAGGGCATGACTTTCAACCTTATCTTCAGGGCATTGGGGGGTTGTGTCAACCCTACAGGCATTGTTATATATTCTTTAGACTTTTTTGAGTAAAATCGCTATATCACAATTTTATCAGATTCGTTTGGTTAAGATGGATAGTCGGGGGGGGGGGCTAGCTGCTCCATCACTTTTGACTTAAAAGGGAGCTAGACCTTCTAATTTAAAACTAAATGAGCCTCCTCTAAAGTTTATAAAACCATTCCTTCCATAAAAACCTTAAATGTCCCCGGGGCATAACTTACAACCCTTGCCCCCAGGCTTCGGGGGCTTGTTTCAACCCCAAAGGCCTTGTTATATGATATTTGGACTATTTTGAATAAAATGACTATCTCAAAATTTCTATTTGATGAATTTCGGGACAATATGACGTTTTTGTATGTGTGTGTGTGTGGGGGGGGGGTAGATGCCCTCAGCTCACTTCGACTCTTAAAAAGGGCACTAGAGCATCTGATTACCAATCCAATGAGCCCTTTCCGAAGTTTATATGACTGTGCTTTCTGTAAAACTTTATATGCCCCCCAGGGCATAACTTAAGACCCTTGTCCTGAGGGAGGGGGGGTCATCCAAAAAGACATAATTTTCAGGCTTTCAGCTACGTTTAACAAAATGCTTTTCTCAGAAATTTGTTTGGAAGTGCTTGGGGAAATGATGGGCGTATTTGTGCCCATGGGGTCGGGGGGGCGGTATTTGCCCTCTGATCACTTTTGTCTAATAAAAATGGCCCTAGTCCTCTTAATTTCCAATCAAATGAGCCCTTTTTGAAGCTTCTACGACAAAGCTTTCAATAAAAACCTTATATTCCCCAATGGCATAACTTGCAACCCTTGCCCTGAGGGATGTGGGGGGGGGTGGTTGTCATCATAAAAGACATAATTTTTGGATCATTAACTATATTGAACCAAAAAGATATATCAAAATTTGATCAGAAGTGTTTGGGGAAATGATGGGCGTGGGAGGGGGGGGCATTTGCCCTCCGATCATTTCTCACTATTAAAAAGGGCACTAGCCCTCTCAAATTCCAATCGAATGAGGCCTTTTTTAAGTTTGTATGACAGCACTTTCTACAAAAACCTTTTACTCCCCCAGGGCATAACTTACAATCGATGCCCTGAGGGCTGGTGGTGGGGGGTGTCATCCTCAAAGGCATAATTTCCGGACCTTCAACTACGTTGAACAAAATGGTTATCTAAAAATTTGATTGGATGTGTTTGAGGAAATGGTGGGCTTGGGAGGGAAGCTATTTGTCCCCCAAATACTTTTGACTATTAAAAAGAACAATAGCCCTTTCAAATTCAAATCGAATGAGTCCTTTTCGGAGTTTCTGCGACAACTCCTTTGATACGAAGTGCCCTGGTCTGAAACAAACAAACAAACAAAAAATAAAATAAAACAATAACACATCGTGCCAACATGGTTCTTTACTTAGGCAGCGCTATTTCGCTGCCTATGACTTACTATAATATTTTTTTTTTGCTTTAAGTTTTGGTGCAGACAAATATAGTCACTTTTTTTTTCTTATTAATCCTTCCCTCAGTAATTTCAATTTCATTTTGTGTAGTAATTTATTTTAGGTGTCGAAGATTTTCAGAAATCCTTGATAGCTGATTTACCGTCTGACTGGCTCGATTTAAGTGTCAAGGAAAAAGTTGCTCCTGTGTTGCAAGTCCGCGATGAAGTAAACACAAGTTTAACAGGAATGAATACTGTTCAGTTAGCTATAGACCTTACTGGAAGGGAGTTTACTGATAAAATTCAAGAGGTTAGAGTCCTTTTCATAATTAATTAAAAAAAACTCTCCGAAAAATAAATTTTTCAAAGAAAAGTAAAGGCCATTTTAAACCATAGTAAAGGCCATAAGCTCAGTTGATACAAATACCTGTTAAAATTCGAACTCAAAACGACCAGAAATTACTATTAGAGAATAAATGATACCCAAAACTAATAGAAGTTAAATGAACAATTACAGCAAAAAACATACAACAAGTAATAATATAAATGAATAAATAGATTTTAAAGCGAGTAATGCTTAGATTGAATATGAAAATCAAGCTTAAAACGAAAACAAATGTTTTGCTATTAAAGTATAAATGAAACTTAAACCGAACAGAAATTAAATATACAATCAATGCGAACAAACATACAATATATATTAATGTAAATGAATAAATAAATCTTAAAACGAGTGAAACTTTAAAAGAATATGCAAATCAAGTTTGAATCGAATAAAAATAACTACAAACAAGAGTTTGGGTATCGCCTCACTGCAGAAGCCTAAAACCTACTGCGTCATTGGCGCTTTACTAAAAACAATTCTTTGAAATGTTTTCACTTTTGTAACTTTAAGAAATCGAAAATTAATTAAGATTTTAGGGAATAAATATCAGCATATGTATATTTAATTGACAATGCACATTTTTTTTCAGTAAACTCATTTGAAATTTTTTACAGTAAAGTAAAAATTATATTCTGGCTTTTAGAAAGCATAGGGGCTTAGAACTCTACTCATATAAATTTATGCTCGTTTTGAGCTTGACTCTAATATTTATTTTAATTTCTGTTTGTTTTGGGTTTCAATTTTTTATTGATACTGATTTGTGGTAGTTCTATGCTTGGTAGATTATATGATAGTCCGGACGCCAGGTGTTGAAAATTTGATTCATACCACGACGGAATGGGGCTGCTACGAGAATTAGACTACCCTCCAACCTCTAAATTGACCATGCGGATTCAAAAATGCCAATGGCACTTGCTTCCGAGGGGTGGAACGCTCCGAAACTTGACATTTTATTATATTTTGGTGTTTATTTTATTATATTTTGGCAAGAAAATGCATGTTCCACAAAGTTTGAGGTGCAGTTTTCCGCTGAAATAGAAATGCCTAGAAGCCATAGAATGTTTTCATAACAAACTAACACGATTAGTTAGAAAAAATGGCAGAGTTAAAGAAAAATGGCAAAACTATATGAGTCTTGAACAGTCTTGGAAAGTATAAACAAAATCACATTGAATATTAGATATATGATGATATTAATTGTTGAACGATCCATCAGTTCAAGATTTTTTTTTCACTGTAATTTTTATTTTCATTTTCAATGCTGTAAGAACTGGAAAATAATAAATTTGTAATATACGTTTTCAGTGAAGCACCAATGACGCAGAAGGCTTTAGGTTTTTACAGTTAAAGAAGGGGGCAGTATCAAAATTTTGTTGTAGTGAAACTATATTTGTCTTGACTAATCTTGAAAAGAACTAACAAATTAAACTGAATATTTGATGCATAATGATATTAATCTCTGAAAGCTCATCATTTCAAAATGTTACTATAATCCTAATGTTTATCTCCAATACTAAGTACAAAAGAAAACAATTGTAATATAATCCGTTTTCCGTTAAGCGCCAATGACACAGTAGGTTTTAGGCTTTTGCTATGAAACGATACCCTAACTTTTGTTTGTTGTTATTTTTATTCGATTCAAACTTGATTTGCATATTCTTTTTAAGTTTACTCGTTTTAAGATTTATTTATTCATTTACATTAATGTATATTGTATGGTTGTTCGCATTGATTGTATATTTAATTTCTTTTCGTTTTAAGTTTCATTTATACTTTAATAGCAAAACATTTGTTTTCGTTTTAAGCTTGATTTTCATATTCAATCTAAGCACTACTCGCTTTAAGATCTATTTATTCATTTATATTATTACTTGTTGTATGTTTTTTGCTATGATTGTTTGTTTAATTTCTGTTAGTTTTGGGTTTCTTTTACTCTTTAATAGTAATTTCCGGTCGTTTTGCGTTTAAATTTTAAAAGGTATTCGTATCAAATGAGCTTAAGTTTAAAATGACCTTTACTTTTCTTTTAAAAACTTATTTTTCCGAAAGTATTTTTAAATTAATTTTTGTTCATTTTTGATTGCAAAAAGTTTCAAGTTTTTATGGCATGGAGGAGGGGGGTACTACTGTCCGATTATTCTTCACTTTAAAAAACAGATCTAGAACTTTCAATTTAAATCGAATGAGGCTTTTTTCAAAGTCTATACGATTACCTCTTTGATAAAAACCTTATACATGAACAATAGACAGCTTTCATAACTTGTGGACAGAGATTGACAACAATAAACGGATTGAAAAAATAGCTCCAATAAGAGGGTTTAGACTATTTCACTTGCTGGCACAAGGGGATTACCATTGTTTAGAATTGACCTTAGTAGGATTTTGTGTTCGAAACCAATTTTGCATCTATCATAGAGTCTTAGTTTTAACATTAAAGTTGGAAAATTATAATATATTTCCTATGTGTTCTTCCCATACAAAACCGCTTCCCATACGTTATAAACCCCCCTTAATAAGGTATGCCCCTGGGCATAACTTGAAACGCCTACCCCTGGGTCCTGGTGGGCTGTTTCGACACTGGAGTTTTTTGTTATCAGAACTTTGAACTATTTTAACAAAATGTCTATCTCAAAATTTTTATCTGATGCATTTATGGCTTGGAGGAAGGAGGGGGGGGGCTAGTTATCCTCCAGTCTCTTTTGACTCTTAAAAAGTGAACAAGAACTTTCAATTTCAGTCAAATGAGCCCTCTCTAAAGTTTATACGAGCATCCCTTCCATAACAAATAATGGGAAGGATTCGGAGAATCCTTAAATTACAACCCTTGCCCTGAGGGATGAGGGGGAGTTGTCATCCTCAAAGACCTAATTTCCAGAAATTAAAACTACGTTTAATTAAATGGCTGTCTCAAAAGTTTGAATGGATGTGTGTGGGGTAATGCTGGGCGTCGGGGGGAGGGGCTAGTTGCACTCCAATCATTTTTGATTATTAAAAAGGGTACTAGCCCTTTAATTTCCAATCGAATGAGACTGTTTTGAAGTTTCTATGACAACACCTTCTATAAAAAACCTTATATACCCCCAGGGCATAACTTAAAACCCTTGCTCTGAGGGTTGTGGGCGAGTGTCCTCCTGAAAAACATATTTTCTATCTGGAAATCAACTACGCTGAACAAAATTTTGATTGGATGTGTTTGGGGAAATGATCGGCGCGGGGGGGAGGGGGGCTAGTTACACTCCAATCACTTTCGACTATTAAAAAGGGCACTAGCCCTTTAATTTCCAATTGAATGAGCCTGTTTTGAAGTTCCTACGACAACGCTTTCTATAAAAATCTTATATGCCCCCAGGGCATAACTTAAAACCCTTGCCCTGAGGGTTGTGGGGGAGTGTCCTCCTCAAAATATATTTTCTAACTGGAAATCAACTACGCTGAACAAAATGGCTATCTCAAAATTTTGATTGGATGTGTTTTGGGAAATGATGGGGGTCGGAGGGGGGGCTAGTTGCACTCCAATCACTTTCAACTATTAAAAAGGGCACTAGTCCTTTAATTTCCAATCGAATGAGCCTGTTTTGAAGTTTCTACGAGAACACCTTCCATAAAAACCTTATATGCCCCCAGAGCATAACTTAAAACCCTTGCCCTGAGGGTTGTGGGGGAGTTTCCTCCTCAAAAATATATTTCCTATCTGGAAATAAACGAGACGGAATTAAGTGGTTATCTAAAAAGTGTGATGGGAATGTTTTTGGGGGAAGCATGGGCGTGGGGGGGGGGCTCGGTGCACTACTTTCATTTTCTTCCATTAAGAAGAGACCTAGCCCTTTAAATTCCAAACAAACTTAACTGAGTTAAAGTTTCTATGACAACAATTTCTATTAAAACCTTAAATGCCCCAAGTAAAAAACTTAAAACCCTTGCTTTGAGGGTTGTGGGGGAGTATCTTCCTCAAAAATATATTTTCTATCTCGAAATCAACGACTTTGAACAAAATGGCTATCTGAAAATTTTGATTGGATGTGTTTGGGGAAATGATTTCGCGTGGGGGGGGGGGAGCTAGTTACACTCCAATCACTTTCGACTATTAAAAGGGCACTAGCTCTTTAATTTCCAATCGAATGAACCTGTTTTGAAGTTTCTATGACATCGTCTTCTATAAAAACCTTATATGCCCCCAGGGCATAACTTAAAACCCTTGCCCTGAGGGTTGTGGGGGAGCATTCTCCTCAAAACTTATTTTCTATCTGGAAATGAACTACGCTGAACAAAATGCCTATCTCGACATTTGGATTGGATGTGTTCGGGGCACTGATGGGAGTGGGGGGGGAGTTGCCCTCCAATCATTTTCGACTATTAAAAAGGGCACTAGCCCTTTAATTTTCAATCGAATGAGCCTGTTTTGAATTTTCTACAACAACGCCCTCTATAAAAACCTTATATGCCCCCAAGGCATAAGTTAAAACCCTTGCCCTGAGGGGCAAGGGTTTTATAACTACGCTGAACAAAATCGCCATCTGAAAATTTTGATTGGATGTGTTTGGGGAAATGATGGGCGTGGGGGGGGGGGGGGTGAGCTAGCTACACTCCAATCACTTTCGACTATTAAAAAGGGCACTAGCTCTTTATTTTTCAATCGAATGAGCCTGTTTTGAAGTTTCTACGACAACACCTTCTATAAAAAACCTTATATGCCCCCAGGGCATAAGTTAAAACTCTTGCCCTGAGGGTTTTGGGGGAGTATCCTCCTCAAAAATAATTTTCTGTCTGGAAATCAACTACGCTGAACAAAATGGCTATCTCAAAATTTTGATTGAATGTGTTGGGGGGAATGATGGACGTGGGGGGGGGCTAGTTGCCCTCCAATCATTTTCGACTATTAAAAACGGCACTAGAACTCTCAATTTCCAATCGAGTGAGCCTGTTTTAAAGTTTATACGACAACGCCTTCTATTAGAACCTTATATGCCCCCATGTCATATCTTGCACCTCTGTCGGTAAGGGTTGTGGGGGATTGTCTTCCTCGAAAATGTATTTTCTATCTGAGGATCAGCTAAGCTGGACGAAAGTCCTATATCACAATTGTTATCTGATATATTTGGGAAAATGATTGGCGTGGGGGGGCTATGTGTTTTTCGAGAACTTGCGAAGATTGAAATGGGCACGAATTTTGCGAAGTTATACTCAAATGAGTGCGTATTGACGTTTTTGCAACAGTGCCTTCTATAAAAAACCTGGGATGCCACCAATGTATAACTTAAAACCATTGTCTCGAGGGTTGTGGGGGATTTTCCTCCTCAGTATGATATTTTCAATGTGGTCATCAACTACGCTGAACAAAATGGCTATCTCAGAATTTTGATTCGATTTGTTTGGGGAAATTGTGGGTGTGGGGGGGGGGGGCTAGGTGCCCTCCAATTATTTTCGACTATTAAAAAGGGCACTAGAACTCTCAATTTCCAATCGAATGATCCCCTTTGAAGTTTCTACGACAACCCCTTCGATATGAAGTGCCTCTGGGGAAAAAAAATAATAAATAATAAAACATTGGAGCCATATGGCCTTTACTATAAGCAACGCTACAGCGTTGCCTCTTATATGCTGTAATGTGCCTGCATATGGGAGAGAAGGGACACACCTCTCCCCTCATCCAGAATCCTCACAAGAGCTCCTCATATGAAATTTTCAAAATGTTTTGGTTTAATTTATTCATCATGTCTTGAGCTTATCCTTAAAAGGTCATCTTATCATCCCTGAAAGTATCATCTTCTATTTCTAGGGGTATCTGGGATCCTATGGTTTTAGTTCTTTGTACCTGTGACTTACAAGGTTTTTCTATTAAAATTAATTTTTTTGGGGGGTAGTGGAGCCAAATTGATAAATGGACTGTTTGTAGAACGTTCCGAGTTTACTTCAAACAAGAATTTATCGACTTCTCCAGTCTTTTATCCTACTATTTGAAGTGGCTCTGGAACTGTTTAACATGTATATCAACCAACACGTACCCCAAATCTGTTTTTACAACTCCCAAATAAACAAAAAGAATTCCTTTTAGATTTTTGTTTTATTCTAAGGAATTTATAAAAAAAAGTTCTAAAATTTTTCTATCATGAAACAATAATTCACATCAATTTTCCTACGATTTTTTTGTCATTTCTTATTAATGAAGGATCCCCAAAATGGGTAAAACGTTCAAAACATTTCACTAATTTTTAAGCCTCCAATACCTTCAAGATCTTGTGTACAGGTCATAGCATTCTTTCTGGATGCTCGGCGAAGCGATTTGTAAGCTTTTTTAAGTTTTTGTAAGGTTTTGTAAGCTTTCATCGTGTCTCTCCTCTGTTACACTGATATTTAAGAATTGTTTATTTTAGAACAAAAAATCGTGGTTTTTATTTTTATTGATTCGTTTAAGACCCAAGACAGTGAAACACCCAGTTAAAGAAGAAAAGGGGTTTTTATTAAGAGAAATAAACACATTAACAACAAAACCGAAGTTTACAAACTTGTATGGCTAGACATCACCCTTTACAAAACCCCGTATACACAATCACTACCAGCCATCCTTGATTAAGTATTCCAAAAAGGAAATAAAAAACGATTTCACAAAAAATTTTTTTAGGGCTTTAGAATATTATTTTAGAATGTAGTTTTTGAAAAAATTGTAAATTTAGCTAGATATATGTTTGGGGGTCGCTCTTGGGACATTTTAACAACGATTTAAAATGTTAATCTTCCAAGTGGAAATTTTGACATTTATGTTTCAAACAACTTGGACCTGGTAACATGCAAGTCGGCACGCTTTTACTGCATTCCTCTGCAATTTCTTTAAATTAATTTAATTCTTTAAATGCCATACATACAATACGTGTTTATACAAATACCTATAAGTATAATACAGCAGATGGAATAAACGCAATTAAAAGTAAATCTATCGATTGAAATGAATAATTTATTTATTAATGGGTTGACTCAACACTATGACTTGGGACCCATGCCACAAAGCTCCTTGCCTTTATAATAAACTGAGTGAAACAAATTTATTTCTATAAATTCTAGTAAAATCGCTATAGAATGCTTGAAAATGTTCCAGTTTTCAAACTTCAATGGTTTATTTCCAATAATTTAGCTTTAAACTTTTTTGAAAACTTAATTCATGGTTTTCAGTTGCTCAAAACGTGCTACCCAAAAATTCCTTGTCATGAGCTTCAAGTTGGTGAGTATAAAGTCCGAAGAGTCCAATTATGTCGTTATTTAGGAGTTTTCTTGATCCGCTTTTGTCATTTCAAAATATATTGCCTATTTAAGGGTAAAAGTTTATCAAAATCTCGGATTTATGTATCCTTTGAAAAATGTTTTTTTTTTCATTTTAAATTTTGAAAATGAGTTACCATTTGCCTCTCATTTGAATTATTGCACAGTTTTTTTTTATCTAGGCGATTTTTGGACGCATGCACAACTTCTACATGTGTTTCAAAATTAAGCAGGAAGGATGTTCGGAAATTTTTTAAATCAACCATCTAAACCTGAAAACGCACTAGAAACAGAAACAGTTTTTTTTTTAATTAAGTTCGTTAGATTTAAAACATATAAGAAAAGTTACTATTGCGATATGCCATTTTTAAATACAGAATTCTAGTAAATATTCTTATGAAAAATTTGAGTTGATTTTGCACCTTAGTAGAAAGGCCTCATGAGCTCCGACGCGAACCACGTGGTTTATGGTTTTCTCACTGAGAATGAAAAAACAGAATTTTTCTCACTTGAAAAACCAGGATTTTTCTCACATTTATGTCTGTTTTCATGGACGGTTATGTGTGTTGGTCGATTTATTTGATGTTTTTCATTGATGTCAACAGCAATTCATGTCTGTTTTATATTTTTTGTCAGTGAGAATTTGAATAACAGGAACTTTCTCACATTTATGTCTGTTTTTATGGTTTTTGTCAGTGAGAATGGAAAAACAGGAATTTTGTCACATTTATGGATGTCAACAGCAATTTATGTTCCTGTTTTATGTTTGTTCATTGTCAGTGAGAATGTACATGCTTGACGCGAATGTTATGAGATTGTTTGGCGAACCTAACCTGAGAACTTGATTTACATAATCGGTGGGGAAATTATTGATTCACGAAGGGGGAATTAAGAAACAAACATGGCTTCTTTGATCTTTAGGCGAACCTAACCTGAGAACTTGATTTACATAATCGGCGGGGAAATTATTGATTCACGAAGGGGGAATTAAGAAACATTATGGCTTCTTTAATCTTAGGTCTGAGGGATAAACGTTCTTTAGGTCAGAGAGAAAAATTAATATTTTATTTTTAAATAGGGCTTCATTGATCTTTAGTGTCAGGAATCATAAATGACATCACTTGTTATCTTGGAATTATGTGGGAGTCTAAAGAGATAGAAATTCTATTTTTAAATACGGCTTCACTGAGCTTTAAGTCGGAGAGATAAATTGATATTCTAACGAAACCTTAATAGTTTAGCTAGGAACATTTATGAGATGAAGAGATTAACGTAGGAAAGGGTTTCCTAGAAATTTGAAATGTGAAAGCACAGAGATGCCTAAAAACAAAAGGAACACACAGAAATTACCTTTAGGGGGTTATTTGGGCGAAACGGTTTTAGACAGGTTATGGAATTCTTTCGGCTAAACCGTTAGAGACATTTTAAAAGATGATTTTAGAAAGGAGTTTAGAAGAGGTTTTGAGTGTGGTCGTTATAGTAAACAAGTTCTTTTGAACAGTGTCGTGAGGTCCTCTACCCCAACCCCAAAGGGCCCCGATCGCCCTACCCCGATCCAAAGGGCTCCAATCCCCATACCCCAATTCCGAAGGAACCCCTTGGTCCCCAAAGGTTCCCCGGGCTCCCACCCCGCCCCCCACACCCCCAACGCCCATACCCAGGCCCCATCTTTCGTTGATGTATGTTGACTGAAACCGATGATTTGGGGTGTAAGGGTTGCTATTTTTGAATTTTCTGAGTTTGATTTCTTAGTCTTTCATAGGTATGTGTTGTCTGAAACCTATGATTTGGGAGGGTGGTTTGCTATTTTGACCTTTCTGAGCTGGATTTCTTAGCCTTTCATAGGTGTGTGTTGTCAGAAAATTATGATTTGGGATGTGTAGTTTGCTATTTGGACTTTTCAGAGCTAGAATTCTTAGTCTCTCATAGGTGTTTGTTGTCTGAAACTTCTAGTTTGGGATGAGTAGTTTGCTATTTCAGACTTTTATGAGCTAGGCTTTCCTAGTATATCGTAGGTGAATGTTGTCAGAAAATTATGATTTGGGATATTTAAATTTATGTTTCGGGCTTTTCTTAGCTAGATTTCTTAGACCCTCATAGGTTTTTATGGTCTCAAACCTATAGTTTGGGATGATTAGTTTGCTATATTTGACTATTCAGAGCTAGGTTTCTTAGACTTTCCTAGGTATGTGTTGTCAGAAACTTATGATTTGGGATATGTAAATTACTATTTTTGACTTTTCTGAGCTAGATTTCGTAGCCTTTCATGGGTGTTTGTTGTCTGAAACCTTTAGTTTGGGATGAGTAGTTTGCTTTTTGACGTTTCAGAGCTGGATTTCTTAGCCTTTAGTGGGTGTGTGTTGACTGAAACTTATGATTTGGGATATGTAAATTACTATTTCGGGCTTTTCTAAGCTAGATTTCTTAGCCTTTCGTTTGTGTGTGTTGTCTGAAACCTATGATTTGGGATTTGTAGTTTGTCTTTTTGGACTTTTCAGAGCTAGGATTCTTAGTCACTCATAGGTGTTTGGTGTCTGAAACCTATAGTTAGGGATGAGTAGTTTGCCATTTCAGGCTTTTCTGAGCTAAGCTTTCTTAGTATTTCATAGGTGTGTGTTGTCTGAAACTTATGACTTGAGGTGTCTAATTTGCTATTTCAGGCCTTTCTGAGCTAAGGTTTCATAGTATTTCGTAGGTGAATGTTGTCTGAAACTTGTGGTTTGGGATATGTAAATTACTATTTCGGGCTTTTCTAAGTTGGATTTCGTAGTCTTTTGTTGGTGTGTGTTGACTGAAACCTGTGATTTGGGATATAAGGCTCTTAGTCTTTCGTTGGTGTGTGTTGTCTGAAACCTGGTGTGTGTTGACTGAAACCTATGATTTGGTATATAAGGTTCTTAGTCTTTCGTTAGTGTGTGTTGTCTGAAACCTATGATTTGGGATTTGTAGTTTGCTTTTCGGACTTTTCAAAGCTAGGATTCTTAGTCCCTCATAGATGTTTGCTGTCTGAAACCTATAGTTTGGGATGAGTAGTTTGCTATTTCAGGCTTTTCTGAGCTAAGGTTTCCTAGTATTTCGTAGGTGTGCGTTGTCTGAAACTTATGATTTGAGGTGTGTAATTTGCTATTTCAGGCTTTTATGAGCTAGGCTTTCCTAGTATATCGTAGGTGAATGTTGTCTGAAACTTATGATTTGGGATATGTAAATTACTATTTCGGGCTTTTCTAAGCTAGATTTCATAGTCTTTTTTTGTTGTGTGTTGTCTGAAACCAATGATTTGGGATGGGTGGGTTGCTATATCGGACTTTTCTGAGCTGGATTTCTTAGCCTTTCATAGGTATGTGTTGTCTGAAACCTATGATTTGGGATGGTTAATTTGCTATTTTTGACTTTTCTGAGCTAGGTTTCTTAGCCTTTCATAGGTGCGTGCTGTCAGAAAATTATGATTTGGGATTTGTAGTTTGTTTTATAGACTTTTTACGGCTAGGATTCTTAGTGCCTCATAGGTGTTTGTTGTCTGAAACCTATAGTTTGGGATGAATGGTCTGCTATTTCAAGCTTTTCTGAGCTAAGGTTTCTTAGTATTTCATAGGTGTGTTCTGTCTGAAACTTTTGATTTGAGGTATGCAATTTGCTATTTCCTACTTTCATAACCAGATTTCGTAGTCGTTCGTAGGTATGTGGTGTCTGAAACATATGATTTGGGATTGGTGGGTTTCTATTTTTTTACTTTTCTGAGCTGTATTTCTTAGCCTTTCATAGGTATGTGTTGTCTTAAACCTATGATTTGGGAAGGAGTGGTTTGCTATTTTTGACTTTTCTGAGCTAGATTTCTTAGCATTTCATAGGTGTGTGCTTTCAGAAAATTATGATTCGGGAGGTGTAGTTTGCTTTTCGGACTTTTCAGAGCTAGGATTCTTAGTCCTTAATAGGTTTTTGTTGTCTGAAACTTCTAGTTTGGGATGAGTAGTTGGATATTTCATGCTTTTCTGAGCTAAAGTTTCTTAGTATTTCGTAGGTGAATCTTCCACGTCAGTTTTAAGTTTACCAAGACATAAAAAATTTAAAGTTCAGTTCTAATTTTTCCACAGAACATAGGAAAAGTTATACTATGATTGTGATTATTTTCTATGAAGATAGAAAGTTTCACTTTAATTCTAAATTTTCTTAAATTCAGTTCCGACTTTTCTCAAAGAGATGAAAAACTTTAAAGTTCAATTTAAAATTTTCTCAACGAAGTCAAGGAAAGTTCAAGTTCTCTTCTGAATTTTCTCAATGAAAAATAAATTAGTCATTGATCATTTCTATTTTTCCAAATAATATAAAAATTTTCCACTTTAGTTCAGATCTGTCTCGAAGAGATCAAAAATTTAAAATACTATTCCAAATTTTTCACAGAAGATATATAAGTTCAAGTTCTCTTCGGAATTTTACCAAAGAACACAATTCAATTCTAATTTCTCCAGAGAAAACAAAAATCTTCCACTTCAGCTCTTTATTTCACAAAGACAAAAAGAAATTTAGAGTTCAATTCTAAATTTTTCGTTGGAAGATAGAAAAAGTAATACCATACTTGTGAATATTTTCACGGAATATAAAAAGTTCTAGTTCAATCTAAAATTTACTCAACGAAGTGCAGAAAAGTTCAAGCTCCCTACTGAATTTTACAAAGAACAACACTGAGTTCTAATTTATACAGAGAAAATGAAAATCATCCCCTTAAGTTCTTATATTTCCCAATGACATAAAGAAATTTAAAATTCAATTCTAAATTTTTCAGTGGAAGATAGAAAAAGTAATACCATACTTTTGAATATTTTCCCGGAAGATAAAAAGTTCTAGTTCAATTTAAAATTTTCTCAACGAAGTGAAGAAGAATTCAAGTTCTCTTCTGAATTTTACCAAAGAACACACTTCAATTCTAATTTCACCAGAGAAAATAAAAATCTTCCACCTCAGTTCTTTATTTCACAAAGACATAAAGAAATTTAAAGTTCAATTCTAAATTTTTTCGTGGAAGATAGAAAAAGTAATACCATACTGGTGAATATTTTCTCGAAGAGATGAAAAATTTAAAATACTGTCCCAAATTTTTCACAGAAGATAAAAAAGTTCAAGTTCTCTTCGGAATTTTACCAAAGAACATAATTCAATTCTAATTTCTTCAGAGAAAACAAAAATCTTACACTTCAGTTCTTTATTTCACAAAGACATAAAGAAATTTAGAGTTCAATTCTAAATTTTTCGATGGAAGATAGAAAAAGTAATACCATACTTGTGAATATTTTCCCGGAAGATAAAAGTTCTAGTACAATTTAAAATTTTCTCAACGATGTGAAGAAAAATTCAAGTTCTCTTCTGAATTTTACCAAAGAACAAAATTCAATTCTAATTTCACTAGAGAAAATCAAACCTTCCACTTAAGTTCTTTATTTCACAAAGACATAAAGAAATTTAAAGTTCAATTCTAAATTTTTCAGTGGAAACAAGAAAAAGTAATACCATACTTGTGAATATTTTCCCGGAAAATAAAAAGTTCTAGTTTAATTTAAAATTTTCTCAACGAATTGAAGAAAAATTCAAGTTCTCTTCTGAATTTTAGCAGAGAACACAATTCAATTCTAATTTCACCAGAGAAAATAAAAATCTTCCACTTCAGTTCTATATTTCACAAAGACATAAAGAAATTTAAAGTTCAATTCTAAATTTTTCGGTGGAAGATAGAAAAAGTAATACCATACCTGTGAATATTTTCTCGAAAAGATGAAAAATTTAAAATACTGTTCCAAATTTTTCACAGAAGATAAAAAAGTTCAAGTTCTCTTCGGAATTTTGCCAAAGAACACAATTCAATTCTAATTTCTCCAGAGAAAATAAAAATCTTCCACTTAAGTCCTTTATTTCACAAAGACATAAAGAAATTTAAAGTTCAATTCTAAATTTTTCGGTGGAAGATAGAAAAAGTAATACCATACTTGTGAATATTTTCCCGGAAGATAAAAAGTTCTAGTTCAATTTACAATTTTCTCAACGAAGTGAAGAAAAGTTCAAGTTCTCTTCTCAATTTTACTAAAGAACACAATTCAATTCTAATTTCACCAGAGAAAATAAAAATCTTACACTTAAGTTCTTCATTTCTCATGGACATAAAGAAATTTAAATTTCAATTCTAAATTTTTCGGTGGAAGATAGAATAAGTAATACCATACTTGTGAATATTTGCACGGAAGATAAAAGCTGTAGTTCAACTTAAAATTTTTTGAAAGAAGCAAACAAAATTTCAATTTCGCATCTGAAATTTACCAAACAACATATTACATATCTAAGGTCTTCATAGAAAATAAAAATCTTCAACTTAAGTTTTAAGGTACACAGTGAAATGAATCAATTTAAAGCTCTTTTCTAAATTTTCAGTGGGAAGAAGAATAAAGTAACACTATGATTGTGATTATTTTCAATGAAGATAAAAATTTTCAAAAAGAAAAAGTTAGCTCAATTCTGAATTTTACCAATGAAAATGAAAAAAACCTTCCACTTCAGTTCATAATTTCTCAAAGACTTAAGAAATTAAAGTTCAGTTCTAAATTTTTATGTAGAAGATAGGAAAAGTTATACTATGATTGTGATTATTTTCCAGTGAAGATAAAAAGTTTCACTTTAATTCTAATTTTCTTAAATTCAGTTCCGATTTTTTTGCAAAGAGATGAAAAATTTAAAGTTCTGTTCCAAATTTTCAATAGAAGATAGAAAAAGTTATTCATTGATTTTGAATCTTCGACATGAAGATAAGCTGCATCACTTTAATTCTGAGTTTTCTCGAAGAAGTGCAAAATGTTCAAGTTCTCTTCTGAATTTTCTTAAAGAAGATAAAAAGTTAGCTCAATTCTGAATTTTACCAATGAAAATGAAAAAAACTTCCACTTCAGTTCTTAATTTCTCAAAGACATAAAAAATTCAAAGTTCTCTTCTAATTTTTCCAAGAAAATAAAAAAGCTTCCACTTCAGTTCTGATTTTTTCTCAAAGAGATGAAAAATTCAAAGTTCTATTCTAATTTTAAATTAAATTTTAGTTCCTTTGTCTTATGGATTTACCCATCAAATTTTTAAATTTGAAATTGAGTGACTCCTTCTATTATTAAAGACAATTGTTCAAACTCGTTCATCTAACCTCCAAAACAATAGGATAGGTTAGGTATAAATAAATATTAATAAATAAATAGAAACATTTCTACATGTTTAAGTTAGGTTAGGTTAGGTTAACTTATCATGAGCGCTCATGATAAGTTAACCTTACCTTTTCTGGGGGGTATGGTTAGGTTAGGTTAGGCTAGATTAAGTTAGGTTAGATTAGGTTAGGTTAAGTTAGGTTAGGTTAGCCTACGTACGCTTCACTTAGGTTAGCTTAGGTTAGGTGAGAGACAGGCAAAACGTTAGGTGTATGATTAGGTTAGGCTAGGTTAGCCTACGTACGCGCGGGTACGTAGGCTGACCTAGCCTAACCTAACTTAACCTAACCTAACTTAATCTAACCTAACCTAATCATACACCTAACTTTTTGCCTGTCTCTCACCTAACCTAAGTGAAGCGTACGTAGGCTAACCTAACCTAATCTATCCCAACCTCATCGCTACTTACATTAATTCTCCCGATCCACCATAACCGTTAAGGTTAAATTAAACCGAGAGCACATGTTAAGGTAACCTAACATAACTTAAAAATGTATAACATTTTCTCTTTATTTGTTATTAGTTATTTACACCTAACCTAACCTATTGTGTTATAGGTTAGATGAACGAGTTTGAACGATTGTCTTTAATAATAGGAGGAGTCACTCATTTTCTAATTTAAAAATTTAATGGGTAAATCCATAAGACAAAGGAGCTAAAATTTAATTTAAAATTAGAATAGAACTTTAAATTTTTCATCTCTTTGAGAAAAAATCAGAACTGAAGTGGAACCTTTTTTATTTTCTCGGAAAAATTAGAAGAGAACTTTGAATTTTGTATGTCTTTGAGAAATTAAGAAATTAAGTGGAAGCTTTTTTAATTTTAATTGGTAAAATTTAGAATTGAGCTAACTTTTTTATCTTCTTTAAGAAAATTCAGAAGAGAACTTGAACATTTTGCGCTTCTTCGAGAAAACTCAGAATTAAAGTGATGCACCTTATCTTCATGTCGAAGATTCAAAATCAATGAATAACTTTTTCTATCTTCTATTGAAAATTTGGAACAGAACTTTAAATTTTTCATCTCTTTGCAAAAAAATCGGAACTGAATTTAAGAAAATTAGAATTAAAGTGAAACTTTTTATCTTCACTGAAAAATAATCATAATCATAGTATAACTTTTCCTATCTTCTACAGAAAAATTTAGAACTGAACTTTAAATTTTTATGTCTTTGAGAAATTATGAACTGAAGTGGAAGGTTTTTTTCATTTTCATTGGTAAAATTCAGAATGGAGCTAACTTTTTTCTCTTCTTTAAGAAAATTCAGAAGAGAACTTGAACATTTTGCACTTCTTCGAGAAAGCTCTGAATTAAAGTGGAGTTCCTTATCTTCATGTTGAATATTCACAATCAATGTATAACTTTTTCTATCTTCTATGAAAAATTTGGAACAGAACTTTAAATTTTTCATCTCTGAGAAAAATCAGAGCGGAATTTAAGAAAAATTAAAAATAAAGTGAAACTTTTGATCTTCATTGAAAATAATCACAATCATAGTATTACTTTTTCTATCTTTCATCAAAAAATTTAGAATAGAACTTTAAATTTCTTTATTTCATTGTGGAACTTAAAACTGAAGTTGAAGATTTTCATTTTCTATGGAGAAATTAGAATTGAAGTGTGTTCTTTGGGAAAGTTCAGAAGCGAACATGAACGTTTGTTTACTTCGTTGAGAAAATTTTAAATTGAACTACAACTTTTAATCTTCCGTGAAAATATTCACAAGTATGGTATTACTTTTTCTATCTTCCAATAAAAAATTTATAATTGAACTCTAAATTTATTTGTCCATCTAAAAATAATAACTGAGGCTTAAGATTTTTATTTTTTATGGTGAAATTAGAATTGAATTGTGTTCTTTAGTAAAACTGAGGAGAAAACTTGAACTTTTCTTAAGTTCGCTGAGAAAATTGTAAATTGAACTAGAACTTTTTATCTTCCGGGAAAATATTCAGAAGTATAGTATCACTTTTTCTATCTTCCACCGAAAAATTTAGAATTGAACTTTAAATTTCTATATTTCTTTCTGAAATAAAGAACTTAAGTGTAAGATTTTTATTTTCTCTGGTGAAATTAGAATTGAATTGTGTTCTTTGGTAATATTCAGAAGAGAACTTGAACTTTTTTATCTTCTTTGAAAAATTTGGAACAGTATTTTAAATTTTTCATCTTTTCAAGAAAATATTCACAGGCATGGTATTACTTTTTCTATCTTCCACCGAAAAATTTAAAATTGAACTCTAAATTTCTTTATATCTTTGTGAAATAAAGAACTGAAGTGAAAAATTTTTATTTTGTCTGGTGAAATTAGAATTTAATTGTGTTCTCTGCTAAAATTCAGAAGAGAACTTGAATTTTTCTTCACTTCGTTGAGAAAATTTTAAATTGAACTAGAACTTTTTATCTTCCGGGAAAATATTCACAAGTATGGTATTACTTTTTCCTGTTTCCACCGAAAAATTTAGAATTGAACTTTAAATTTCTTTATGTCTTTGTGAAATAAAGAACTTAAGTGGAAGATTTGATTTTCTCTGGTGAAATTAGAATTGAATTGTGTTCTTTGGTAAAATTCAGAAGAGAACTTGAATTTTTCTTCACATCGTTGAGAAAATTTTAAATTGAACTAGAACTTTTATCTTCCGGGAAAATATTCACAAATATGGTATTACTTTTTCTATCTTCCATCGAAAAATTTAGAATGGAACTCTAAATTTCTGTATGTCTTTGTGAAATAAAGAACTGAAGTGTAGGATTTTTGTGTTCTCTTAAGAAATTAGAATTGAATTATTTTCTTTTGTAAAATTCCGAAGAGAACTTGAACTTTTTTATCTTCTGTGAAAAATTTGGGACAGTATTTAAAATCTTTCATCTTTTCGAGAAAATACTCACCAGTATGGTATTACTTTTTATATCTTCCACCGAAAAATTTAGAATTGAACTTTAAATTTCTTTATGCCTTTGTGAAATAAAGAACTGAAGTGGAAGATTTTTATTTTCTCTGGAGAAATTAGAATTGAGGTGTGTTCTTTGGTAAAATTCAGAAGAGAACTTGAATTCTTCTTCACTTTGTTGAGAAAATTTAAAATTGAACTAGAACTTTTTATCTTCCGGGAAAATATTCACAAGTATGGTATTACTTTTTCTATCTTCCACTGAAAAATTTAGAAATGAACTTTAAATTTCTTTATGTCTTTGTGAAATAAAGAACTTACGTGGAAGATTTTTATTTTCTCTGTAGAAATTAGAACTCAGATTTGTTCTTTGTAAAATTCAGTAGGGAGCTTGAACTTTTCTGCACTTAGTTGAGAAAATTTTAGATTTAACTAGAACTTTTTATCTTACGTGAAAATATTCAAAAGTATGGTATTACTTTTTCTATCTTCCTACGAAAAATCTAGAATTGAACTCTAAATTTATTTTTGTCTTTGTGAAATAAAGAACTGAAGTGGAAGAATTTTGTTTTCTCTGGAGAAATTAGAATTGAATTGTGTTCTTTGGTAAAATTCCGAAGAGAACTTGAACTTTTTTATCTTCTGTGTAAGATTTGGAATAGTATTTTAAATTTTTCATCTCTTCGAGACAGATCTGAACTAAAGTGGAAAATTTTTATATTATTTGGAAAAATAGAAATGATCAATGACTAATTTATTTTTCATTGAGAAAATTCAGAAGAGAACTTGAACTTTCGTTGAATCCGTTGAAAAAATTTAAAATTGAACTTTAAAGTGTTTCATCTCTTTTAGACAAGTTGGAACTGAATTTAAGAAAATTTAGAATTAGAGTGAAACTTTTTATCTTCATCGAAAATAATCAGAATCATAATATAAATTTTCCTATGTTCTGTGGAAAAATTAGAACTGAACTTTAAATTTCTTATGTCTTGGTAAAGTGAAAACTGACATGGAAACTTCACATACGAAATACTTAGAAACCTTAGCTCAGAAAAGCCTGAAATATCCAACTACTCATCCCAAACTAGAAGTTTCAGACAACAAACACCTATGAGGGACTAAGAAACCTAGCTCTGAGAAGTCTAAAAAGCAAACTACACCTCCCAAATCATAATTATGTGAAAGCACGCACCTATGAAATGCTAAGAAATCTAGCTCAGAAAAGTTAAAAATAGCAAACCACTCCTTCACAAATCATAGATTTAAGTCAACACACATCTACGAAAGGCTAAGAAATACAGCTCAGAAAAGTCAAAAAATATAAACCCACAAATCCCGAATCATATGTTTCAGACACCACATACCTACGAACGACTACGAAATCTTGTTATGAAAGTCTGAAATAGCAAATTGCATACCTCAAATCATAAGTTTCAGACAGAACACACCTATGACATACTAAGAAATCGTAGCTCAGAAAAGCTTGAAATAGCAAACTATTCATCCCAAACTATAGGTTTCAGACAACAAACACCTATGAGGGACTAAGAATCCTAGCTCCGAAAAGTCTATAAAGCAAACTACAAATCCCAAATCATAATTTTCTGACAGCACGCAACTATGAAAGGATAAGAAACCTATCTCATAAAATTCAAAAAGAGCAAATTAACCATCCCACATCATAGGTTTCAGACAACACATACCTATGAAAGGCTAAGAAATACAGGTCAGAAAAGTTAAAAATAACAACCCACCCATCCCAAATCATTGGTTTCTGACAGCACACATCAAAAAAAGACTATGAAATCTAGCTTAGAAAAACCCGAAATAGAAATTTACATATCCCAAATCATAAGTTTCAGACAACATTCACCTACGATATACTAGGAAAGCCTAGCTCATAAAAGTCTGAAATAGCAAATTACACACCTCAAATCATAAGTTTCAGACAACGCACAAGAAATCTAGCTTAGAAAAGCCCGAAATAGCAAACTACACATCCCAAATCATAATTTTCTGACAACACACACCTATGAAAGGCTAAGAAATCCAGCTCAGAAAGGTCAAAATAGCAAACCACCCATCCCAAATCATAGGTTTCAGACAACACATACCTATGAAAGACTAAGAAATCCAACTCAGAAAAGTCAAAAATAGCAACCCATACACCCCAAATCATAGGTTTCAGTCAACATACATCAACGAAAGATGGGGCCTGGGGATGGCCTTTGGGGGTCTGGGGGGCCGGGTGGGAGCCTGGGGAACCTTTGGGGACCGGGGGGTTCCTTCGGAATGGGGGTATGGGGATCGGAGCCCTTTGGATCGGGGTAGGGCGATTGGGGCCCTTTGGGGTTGGGGTAGAGGACCTCACGACACTGTTCAAATAGAACTTGTTTACTATAACGACCACACTCAAAACCTCTTCTAAAACCTTTTCTAAAATCATCTTTTAAAATGTCTCTAACTGTTTCGCCGAAATAATTCCATAACCTGTCTAAAACCGTTTCGCCCAAATAATCCCCTAAAAGTAATTTCTGTGTGTTCCTTTTGTTTTTTGGCATTTCTGTGCTTTCACATTTCAAATTTCTAGGAAACCCTTTCCTACGTTAATCTCTTTATCTCATAAATGTTCCTAGCTAAACTATTAAGGTTTCGTTAGAATATCAATTTATATCTCCGACTTAAAGCTCAGTGAAGCCGTATTTAAAAATAGAATTTCTATCTCTTTAGACTCCTGCATAATTCCAAGATAACAAGTGATGTCATTTATGATTCCGGACACTAAATATCAATGAAGCCCTATTTAAAAATAGAATATTAATTTTTCTCTCTGACCTAAAGAACGTTTATCCCTCAGACCTAAGATTAAAGAAGCCATAATGTTTCTTAATTCCCCTTTTCGTGAATCAATACATTCCCCTAGCGATTATGTAAATCAATTTCTCAGGTTAGATTCACCTACAGATCAAAGAAGCCGTGTTTGTTTCTTAATTCCCCCTTTCGTAAATCAATACATTTTCCCCCGCCGATTATGTAAATCAATTTTTCAGGTTAGGTTCACCTAAAGACATAAAACAGATATAAATTGCTGTTGACATCCATAAATGTGGAAAAGTTCCTGTTTTTTTCATTCTCACTGACAAAAACCATAAAACAGACATGAATTACTGTTAACATCCATAAATATGAGAAAGTTTCTGTTTTTTCATTCTCACTGACAAAAACCATAAATCATCCATAACCATCCATGAAAAACATCAAATAAATCGAACATCACACTTAACCGTCCATGAAAACATCCATCAATGTGAGAATATTCCTGGTTTTTCAAGTGAGAAAAATTCTGTTTTTTCATTCTCAGTGAGAAAACCATAAACCACGTGGTTCGTGTCGGAGCTCATGAGGCCTTTCTACTCACCTTCCATCTCTAGAGCATATCGAATTCCTTTTTTTAGTTCTGATAGGTCTGGATTTTCGATTAAATACCAAATGCCATTAATTTAAAGCAAAGATATGTTAAGTTGAAAAATCAAATTTCATTTAATTCATCCTTAAAATTTTAGCTGAAGTTAAGGAACGAATTAAAGATTGGATATTGACCCGTAATGACGGAATATTAAATATATTATACTAGTTTTGTGTGTTTCTAGGCCTACCTGTTTTAAAGAAGCTTCCTGTGCCCCACTTGCCCAGTTTTCTTTTGTCTTTCTTTAAGAATATATGTGTTCTGTTGTCAATATGACCAACTTTACGAGCCCTGCTATCCATTGTGGGTTGATTCTTCTTTTTTAACTTTAATTTAATTAAATAAAAAGTTGAAACGGTTTCGTTGGCTTTTGGTTTTTTGAATGAGTGATCTGTATTGTTTTGGCAGGAACTTTCACAAAAAAAATATTGTTAGTTTGAACTCCGTAGGGTGAAAACTTCTTGTAGATATACTAAAGAGGAACGAAATTTTCATCATGTTAACACTGGGCAGCGCATGTCACAGTTGTTTGAAAATAATCTCCCTTTTTGGTGCCAAAACAGAGATAGAGAGAGCTTGGAAAGTATCAGTGAATGTGATATAGTGTAGTCTAGTGTTGGTTTAAATGTATGTAAGTATTTTCCCAATTACGTCTAAGATTTAAGTATCATTTCACAGTGGTTTTATTCTGAAGGAAGTGTCGCTGTAAGTGACATCAGTGCGCAGCGTTGCCGGAGACCTCTCGAGGTGCCGGAAAGGGGGCAGCAAAAAAAATTTCGTGCATTTTGAAAAAGTGTAGTTTTGCGTAAAAAAAAAAAAAATGAAAATGAAAATGAGGAGTATAGTTAGCTTCAACTTCAGAGCTATCCCAGAGGATATTCTGAAAACCGTTAGAGATATAGACATCCATCGTTTCCTAAAAGGGCTAAAACTCAATGCATCAAATGTATTAGCGATAGATTCTGACGATCTGCGCAAATTGGGAATCTTGCAGGTTACACTTAGTTCTGCAGTTGTCACCGATGATTTTGTCAAGGAATTGAAGAAAATGGAGCTGAAGATAAATTCTGATCAAGTTGTTTACGCAGTATTTGTGAAAAACATGACAAACGCCCAGTTGTCGTTTATCTCCAAAAAATCCCCGGCGAATCTTCAGCCGATGAAGTTAAAGCAGGGCTCCGACGCTATGGGCACATCCTGAACATGCGTCGAAAGATGTTCGAAGGGGAAGATTTTATTGAGGTAGCCACAAGCCGAGCTTCAGCGCTTATGTATATCGAATCCCAAATTCCACCGGCTATTATGATAAACCAAGAAGAGAAGATTTTTGTATCCTAAGATTTCCAGTCCACGCTTAGTTTCATCTGCCACAACGACAACCATGATGTTGCAAACTGCCCGAGAAAAAATCCGAACCAGAGAAAGAGTACAACAGAAAAAAGCCACAATCCTTGGGGAACTGCTGGGTTAGCCACGCCGACGCAACCAACGATCCCAGATAAATCTAAATCAGCACTACAGGTTATTGTATCGCTTAGCAGCACAGAAGTAGTCAGCTTAGTTTTCGCAGCAACATCGCAAATTCACCAACCAGATAATCTGAAACAATATACCACAGCTCCGCTCGTAAAAAATCCAGAAACAGAAGCCACCAACCAACTGGATCAAGCACAGTGCACTAAAAATGACAAAAATGAAGGGTGGAGTACCAAGCACTAAGTACATAAAAAAGCTTCGATTAGCAAAGCAAACAGTCACGGATACCACCTCCGGGAACGGCTTTGGAGAAAAAGCTAGAAACAGGAGAGCCTGGAGACACTCCCAAAAGACAGTATAGTAATGTCTCACAAGATTTGGTGGAGTCAAACAGTGAGAAGAAAAAAGGTGCGAAACCCAGCAAAAATAAAGAAAGGACTCAAAACAAGAAAAAAAATACAAAAAGACCTTAACAAAAATATGGCTTTCAGAATAGGAACTCTAAATGTAAATGGTTTAAAACAGGAGAAAAGGCAAAAAATAGTACTAGATTTTATTTTAACAAATAAATTGGATATTTTGTGCGTCCAGGAGGTAGACACTACGAATATAAGGTACCTTCGAGAGAAAGATTATAAGTTTATATCAGCAGGGCTGATATAAACCTGACACAGGATTCATTTTTCGAAATGATGAAAACATAAATAAAGAGAGCCTGAAATATGAAACCGATGAAAAAGTGAGCAGCATCACGTGGCAAAATATCATTTTGGTTACTGTACACTTACCGTCTGGCACAAATAATTTCGAGCAACCTGAAGAAGTCCTCAGATGGAAAAATATCAAGCATCTCATTGCAGAATCAATGAATGTCCTAGGTGACTTCAATTGCGTATTACACCAAACAGACATCAAAAGTAAAGCTAAGAAAAATGACAAGAGGAAACTAAGCGAAGAACTAAAAGAAATTATACATGTCTGGGAGCTGAAGGATGCCTGGATCGAAAAGACTAAAGAGGTATCTTACACCCGTATTGACGGAAGAGGCGCGAGCCGTATAGACAGAATTTACTGCACTTCAAACCTCATGAAATATGTGACGAAGATTGAAAACGTTGTGGTACCTTTCACAGATCACACGGCCTTAGTTATGACGTTCAACTTAATCCAGACAGAACCGTAATATCGACGTAAAAAAAAACAAGCATTTTGGAGAATGGACCCAAATAGATTACGAGAGGAAGAGACCAGAACAATAATTCGAAGTAAAATAAGAGAATTACTATGAGTTTACGCTGAAGAAACAGACGTATACCAGTTTTGGATTAGGTTCAGAGCAAAAATAGGTTATTTCATTAGAAGTCTTGAAAAGCGACAGAGAAGGGAGACAGAAGCTCACAAACACCACCTATATAGGACGTTAACAGACCTAAAGGAGGAAATGGATTTAGGGCAAAGCATCTGGCAAGAGTATTGCGAAATAAAACAACAAATAATACAAATTAAAGAAAAAGAGTTCTAAACGTTCAAGATAAAAATAGATTACAACAGTTGGAAGGATTAAGACTGGTATCGATGTCAGAATAGGCTAAAGTGCATACGAAGAGAAACGAAAAACAAATTCAGAAAGTCAGAACCAAATACAGTGAAACAACATCGGATAACACGATAAAATAGAAAGAAATCACCTCCTGTTACAGGGTCTTATATAAAAAACCTCCAATAAAAAGCACCACAGAGAACTGCTTCGGTGATTTCCAGTCAAGATACCAGGTTACAGGCGAAGGAAATACACAAATAGGGGAAGAAGTTACGAGACATGAAGTAGAAAAAGTGATATCCGGGCTAAAAAATGGAATATCGGCAAGAATGGACGGGCTAAGCTATGATTTTATAAGTTAACGTGGAGCAAAACCGGGGAATTCTTAATAAAAGTGCTCAACCAATTTGGATCAAGAGGAAACCCTGAATGTGAACTGTCAGTTATATCACTGTTACACAAGGGTGGACCTAGAGAAGACCTCCAAAACTGGTGATCAATCTCCTTAACAAACTGACTTTAGAATATATACTAAAGTATGGGCTAAAAGACTGGAGGAAAGCGCAAGGAAAATAGTGGGAGATTACCAGTACGGTGGAACAAAAAGTAGGAAAGCCCAACATCTCCTGACAGTTCTCAGAGACCTTTGCCTTCGGCGAGATAAAAAAAACGATGGAAAAAGTGTTAGGTTGGAACCTATTAGCCATAGTTGGCACTGACACAGTGAAGGCGTATGATTCCATAATACGAGAGATTTTGTGGTTATTATTGCGACTAAAGATGAATTTCGGAAAGAATGTCATAGATAAATTGGAAAGAATATATTCTGCACCGAAAGTGGTTATAAAAGTGAATGGAAAACTGACGACAATAATAAACCTGGAAATAGGTCTGCTGCAAGGGGACCCTTGTTCTGGAACGCTATTTGAAATATATCTCGACCCACTCTTTCGGTATATAGAAGAAATAATATGCAGTGTTCAAGTTTCTTAAAACGTTTTTCTGAAAAGTGCAGATTTCTTAGATGACGGAAATTTTATCACAGGAAGTGAAAGTGATGTGAAAACTGTGTGCAGGGTTGCATTGGTAAGAGCAAAGATTTCACGTGAAAATACACAAACAAAAGAGCAGTGTTCTACCCTTGAACAAATCGACAAATTACGGTGACATAGAAAGAAACTGTTGGCTCTCGTTTGCGGAAAAAGCGCGAGTATTGGGCCCGACTTTTGAGAAAGTGCTGAACACAAAAAAAAATTTAGGAGGAAAAAACTAAATAAAATAGTCGGGATATTGAGTCAACCGAGGAAAAGCCTTTTCAAAATGATGTTCGAAAGAGTTCTGTATGTCAATACATATTGCCTCACGCTATTATTTTGCACTGCTCCTGTTTTCGCATTACCTGAAAACCTTGCCAAACAAATTGAAAAAGTTATCTGGAGATTTGTTTGGACGGGGAAACATGAAAAGCTACAAATAAAAATGCTAAACTTTCCTCTGGAATCGGGCGGAACTGGGGAAGCAGATTTCAGGGTTATATGCAAGACGCTCTTCCTCAGAAACATTTGTGAACTTGTGGTTAAAGAGGAGCCATCAACTGCAATTATGAGGCAGTTGTTTCTCCCTATAGTGAATGAGGATGCAGAAGAAAAGGTGAAAAAATTGAGCAAAAAAATTCCAACCCCTCTGCGATGGATTGTCAGTCCCCTGAAGAAAGCAAAGGAATTGGGAGCACTGAGATGTGACGTGGGAAAGGAGGAACTAAAGAAGGTATCGCGGGATGTTTTTAGAAGTGAGAAAGAATCGAATTATAGAGCTAGAGAAAAGGAGCCGTTCATTGATTTTCAGTTATTTTTTAAAAATCTAAGTGAATTACCGTTTAATTATAAACAGAAAGACTTTGTGTACTGCATGATTCACGGGATATTACCCCTTAGTGATAGAGTTAATCGCATATTGAAAACTCAAACGCCTACTTATTCGATGTGTAGAGACGAAGTGCTTGACGGACTATTGCACGAATTGATTCAATGCCCCTCAAACGGTGGATTACCCAAAGATTATTGGAAATATTAGAAAATTAAGTAATAAAAACAACGGCTGTAGAAGAAAAGAAGAAAGCTCTAAAGCTGTCCTTTTGTGTTAAAGGTAAGCAAAGGGATTATGTGATGTGTTTTTTAGTGACAAGTGTTAGTATGTATGTGTGGAAAATGCGGAAACGTCAGAAGCAGGTCAAAATTCCTTTGGCGAATATTTGGCTTCAAAGTTATGTCGATGACTTGAAACGGAGTCGAGTATGGAGGGAGAGAGTAGATGTGGAATGAATGTGTAAAATTGAGTTTTAAATTTGAAAATTTTAATTTAAATATTATATTGTAAAAAATGTTTTAAATTGTATTTAAAAAAAAAAAATGAGGAAATGGTGTTAGTATTATGATAAATGGTTTTAAATTTATTTTGTATTGGTTTTTGTTTGATGTTTGAGTAGCCAAATGGGTATTAAAAAGATTTTAGTAGTTTATCTGTGTATTTTTAAAGAAGGATTAGAATGGCGTACCCAAAGATATTGTAAAGGCACAGCTTTCTACTCCCCTAGGTTTGTTTTTGGCTGAGGGAAGGTTGGGAGGATGGAGGATGATGTATAGTTGATTGAGAACAAGGTTTTGTGAAAAATATTTGTGTATTATTAATGTATTTCCACGGTGAAAGGGGTGCCCTATGGTAGAAGGGCACCCTTCTAAACCGGGAATGGTACTTTTTTTGCGGTTTTGGATTTTTTTTTGTAATATATCTTGTCTTTGTCAATTATGTTTAGCTACCCAACTCCAAATTTCAAAAAATAAAAGTTGTTTTTAAAATAGTATAGGTGAAATTAAAGTTTGAAATTAAGTGAAAAAGATTATTATATCACCGAGAGGCGAGGAGATGGGATTTAAAAAAAATTTAAAAAAAAGTTTAAAAAAAAAGAAAGAAAAGGGGAACAAAAGCAAAATAAAAATATTTGACAATTAAAGAAAACTATTTACCTCTAAACCCACTGTAAAAGAAAAAAATCGTCAAGAAGAAATAACTTTTCTCCTACTTTACGTACATTTTTAGTGTGGCTATGAGATAAAATTCATCTTTGAAAGGTTATTGACTGCGTTATGACTGCTTCATGCTTTCACTTTTTTGTCTTAAAAAAATTCACTTTCTGTTTGGAGGAAACTTTGATCTCCACACAAGAGTGACTAACAGCTCTTTGGAGATTATCCTAACATTAAAAGCCTCTGTTCAATTCAATTCAATTCAATTTATTGAAATAAAAAAAGATGAAACATAACACCAATAATAATATGGATCCTGGAAGCGAACTTGTTGAGGACCATAACAACAAAAAATTGAAAATGAACACGAGAGAAAAAAAAAAGAAAAAACAGAAAAAAAGTTCTCGGGACGTGCTTCTAGAGTAGATATTGTTTTCCAGCCTCAGATGCTTGGTGTAACCTATATGTAATTGAAATTTTGCAGTCTTATTTTTATTTCAGGATTTCTATCATGATAGTCGTTCTGCCGAAGACCAACTTGCAGAACTATTTAAAGTTTCTTAAGTCACTTTCGAAAATTCAAGGAACGACCCTGTCTTCAAAAAAGATCTTAATTTGGAACAAAACGAAGTATCAGTCACTGCTGCAAAGCCTGTTAATTCCAGATGCCCCCGCTGTCGGCTATATGTTTCCATATCATCAAATTCGCTATGCTCCAGATGTAGTAATGTCATCAAAGGTTTAAATAAATAAGTGGCATGTGCTTGTATCTTATTTTTTTAGTGGAAAGTTATTAGTGATACAGGTACCTCTGTTACAACTACAGTAATATCAGAGTCGAAACAGTACAATAGTAAATATCTTTCATTTTAAATTTTAGTCTTTAGGAGCTTTTATGTGCAATTAATGGGTTCTGGGCAATATGGCTAACGAATGCTAGAGTGAAAATGTTCATATTTATGCCAATACGCTTAGAGCTTCGATTCTCCTGTTCCTTTAGAGGCACAAAAACCGTCCATAAATAGTTTTTAGTCGTCTGAAGCCTGTTAGCTGCGACGATGTCTTCCCAGCTTAGTACAAAAATACCATGAAAGTGGCGTATGTTGTTGCTGCACGCATGGTAAAATTTTTTGGCGTCTTTCTCTTTCGTGGGTGCCTACGAATTACCAAAGGAATGTTGAGTTTGGGGTTGTGAATTCACTCATGGGCACCACCTTCGATCCTCCTCTGCGTTTAATGGCACAGGAACTATTCATACATAGCCTCCAGTCGTCTGAAGCTCTTAGCTGCGATGATGTCTGCCCGGTCCAGTTAAAAAGGGGCATGAGAGTATCGTGTGTCGCTGCTGCGCGTACGGCACATGTTTTTTGCGTCTTTCTCTTTGGCGGGTGTCTACGAATTACCAAAGGAATATTGGGTTTGGGGTTCTGAATTCGCTTATGTGCACCACTTTTGATCCTCCTCTGCGCTTAGAGGCACAGGAACCGTTAATGAATAGTCTCCAGTCGTCTGAAGCTCTTAGCTGCGACGATGTCTTCCCGGTTCAGTTAAAAAGTGGCATGAAAGTGTCGCATATCCTTATTGCACGTACATCGCAATTTGCTTTTCATCTTCCTCTATGGCGGATGCCTACGAGCTACTAAAAGAATGTTGAGTTTGGGGTTATGAATTCACTTATGTACACTACATGTACAAGGTAACTCAACTATCAGTTTCGTATGGTCTCGAAGTAGCCCTTTCCTAAGCATTGTTACCTCATTTGAATTCATGTCTCTTATTCTGGTGTTATTACCCTGGAATCATGGGGAATTTAGTTTGAGGGCCGTCTGCTGGAGAGAAGAGACTAATAAATACAGCAAGTATACACTCCAAAAAATTTGTTACAGTCTTAACTTTAAGGGCCTTGTCTTGACACTAAGATTTTTATTTTTGGATTGCGTGACCCCCCCCCCCCACCCCATTCAAAAATCGGAACGGTTTATTTTGGCACATTGCAGCATTCTGCGCTTTTCAATATTTAAAGAACAAGCCCTTTGTTGATAATTATTTTTTTTAAGAGTTTATATGAAAAGCATTGTCTAATTGTGCAAATTCAGGAAAATAGATTTATCCTTTTTTCAATTAGCGGAGCTATAAATCAGTCTTACTCAGACACAATGCTGTTGTAATCTTTAAAAACAAGTAATTTCGTAAGGGCACCATTTTCGCCCAAAAATAATAGTTGAGGTGCTCTGTTACCGGGGTGGTGCCAAAAGTATTAAAGGTTGTGTATTAAATGATCCGATCAACAAAGGGCGGTGCCGTGCCCTAGATTGTCGTGAAAAAGGGAAAGGTTTTTATATCCAGAAAACATTCCTTGCAAACTATTAGGGGAGCCCACTGACTCCTGCCACGAAGGGATTTGGGCCGAGGGCAAACCACAGCTCTTGTAAAAAAGGTCGCCTTCCTCGATGTACTGGTAGTGAACTATCCTGGGTATGCAAAGAAAAGAAATGAATTGATTCAATATGTATGTCTTCTAACTGCGCGTGTCTTTGCTCTTAATTTTCATTTTTAACACGCTCTAATTGTCGTTTTCGCATATATTCTAACCGCCTGTATCTTTGCTCTTCATTTTTATTTTTGACACGTTAATTCAGGTGTTGGTACCAAAGAATCATCATTTATAGTAACTGCAACTGCAAATTTTCGTTTTTTGGTCCTTCGAATAGACATAATATTATATAAATAACTTATGCGTTGAAAACTCAACAATCTTATTTATGCTATGCATGTAAACTTTGGAAATAGGTTTTTCTTGGTTAAAACCAATGATTAAAATTCTAAGTATATGTCAAAAGGTTCATTTCCTAGTTAAAATCCCATTTCCTTGATAACTAAATTAATTCTGAATATTTGCTGTAATTCACGGAAGTTGACTAATTAAGGTGGAACAGTTCTGTCAAAAGCCCGGATGTGTAACTGTATATTGTGCTGAATATAAGTTACCAATTTAGATTATTTGAGTCAGTTCGAATTCTGTATCTGTCCTCGCCATATGTACATTCACTGTATTATGTGTATAAATAAATATTTTATACTCTAAACATAAACTACGTGATAGTTAGAGACTCTAGACATCCTCCACCGCTAGAACCCAGATAATAGGCCAACGCTACCATAAGACTCCAAAGAGAAGAAGTCTCACTTTACAGAGAAGTAAACACAGAAAGTTTACATGCATGACATCATATAAGAAAATACTTATATGATGCCATACATGACGTCATAAGAAATGGTTATATGATGTACTAACATAGTACATTGCAAAAAACATTTTCCCGAAAAAACATGTATACATTTTCTAGAAATAGAATAAATATACAAAAACACAATTATTATTCAAATATAAAAATAGTATATAATAAATGCTATAATTGTATATGAATGAAGCTCTAAACCTCTATCTGCATATGCACCCCCACAAGAACTTTCATATAGATATAAATTAAAAATTTTTGAAGCATTCATATTGCTTGCAATGTTTTTTATTTCATCATAAACTCATAGGCCCTGACACGTCCGTCCTCTGTAAGTACTATCTAATATACTAGAGCTAGAATGGTTTTGGTTGACAAATGTACCGTAGACAAGACTTTCAATATTTCCAATTTGTTGGTTTTTCTTAAGGTAAAAAAAAATTCGAGAAGAAAACTTTTTTTCTTGGTAAATAATGTAAAGAATGAAAAAGTAAAGAAAGATTGTAAAACCTAAAACAAGTAGGAATCAAGAAATGGAAATAATTCAAACTGAAAACAAACTACAATATCTATAAGTGGATAAACAAAACTAAAACTGACCTAAAAAAACAGAAATTACCATAATTAAAAGTGAGACTACGACCTTTATGAAGCTCTTTAAAGACTAGAATGTCAAGTGGGCTTAGATAGGAATAGTATCTATTTGAAACAGTTTTCTTTTCTAATTCTAACATTGAAAAGTGAACTAATAAATTTTTAGATTTTTTTCTTCTTATTTGTCATTGTATTTCGAACAATCCGTCGAGTATCGTTACCTTGATGCGCAAATAAATTTCATCAACATTAATTTAATTGAAATAAATTTTTTTCAAATACAAAAGGGATCGAATAGAGAAAACTAATTAGCGAATTATTGGTTTACTCGGCAATTCTGAATCTTGCTTCAACAATCGAAAGAAATTACTAAAACTACTAAATTTTTATTTAAAAATTTAATTTAGGCTTCTATTTTGTATGATAGTATTAATCTAAAAGCTGACCAAAAATCATATTAAAATAAGAACTTTCACAACAAATACAAAAACCTTAAGATTTAAAGCAGGCAGAAAAGAGTCATGACAGTAAAAATGAAAAATATTGCTGAGATGGTTTAAATGGAAACTTAGGCAACCATATACATCATAAAAAAACTGGAAAACCCGGGAAATAAATTTGTAATGAAAAAGATCTCCGTATGCAGGTATGCAGCTTTAACATTTAGCTGACGTCAATTCGAAAATGAAGAAAGGGTGTTTTAATTTTTGTAGAAAATGAGTGGGAAAATGTATCATTATGGGGCTCTAAAAATGTAACTTTCCTGACTGCTACAGCAAAAGACAAAAACTGCCAGCAATTGGCAGTAAACTTTGTAAAAAGACGGGACTAAATGAGTAAAATTATGGGAGAAAATAATCATAACATCTTGTCACCAGACAGGCACTGGGAGAAGCAAACATCCGACCAGACACAAAGGCAAAGAGAGTGAGAGAGATAAAAACACAAGCAAATATATATATTTTAACATACAAACCAACAAAGACAGACACTGAGAGAAGCAAACACATACCCAGATTCTTAAGCAAAGGGATGAGAGAGTCAAAAACGCATACAAATACATAGATTTAGGCATACAAACAGCAGGCACTGAAAACATCGACCAGCAGACAAAGACAGCAAGAATAAACATACATGCAAGCACTGAGAGAGACAAAAACACATACAAATATATAGATTCAGACATATAAACCGAAAAAGACAGGCACTGAGATAAGCAAACACCCGCCCAGACACATAGGCAAAGACAGTGAGAGAGACAAAAACAAATACAACTATATAGATTCAGAAATACAAACCGACACAAATAGGCACTGGGAGATAGGCACACCGCCCAGACACATATTTAAAGAGTGTGAGAGAGAGACAAAAACACATACAAACACCTAGATTAAGACATACTAACCGACAAAGACAGGCAGATACTGGGACACGCAAACATCCGCCCAAATACAGGTAACGAGAGTGAGAGTATAGATTCAGACGTAAAAACCGACAAAGACAGGCACTGAGAGAAGCAAACACCCACCCAGATTCACAAGAAAAGAGAGTGAGAGAGTCAAAAAACTCATACAAATACATAAATTCAGACGTACAAACCAACAAAGACATGTAGAGAGTGAGAGAGACAAAAACACATACAAAAATATAGATTCAGATATACATACCGACAAAGACAGACACTGGGAGAAGCAAACATCCACCCAGACACATAAGCAAAGAGAGTGAGAGAGATCCAAACACATGCAAATATATAGATTCGGACATACAAACCGACAAAGACTGACACTGAGACAAGCAAACACATACTCATATTCACAAGCAAAGAGAGTAAGAAAGTCAAAAAACGCATACAAATACACAGATTTAGACATACAAACCGACAAAGACAGGCACTGGGAGAAGCAAACATCCGCTCAGACACACAGGCAAAGAGAGTGAGAGAGAGATAAAAGCACATTCAAATACATACATTTTAACATACAATCCAACAAAGACACTGAGAGAGTCAAGAACATATCGAGGTTCACAACCAAATAGAGTGAGAAAGTCAAAAAACGCATACAAATAAGTATATTCATACATGCAAGCCAACAATGGTAGGCCTTAGAAGAATTAAACATCCACTAATACACATCGGAAAATAGTGTAAGACAGAGATAAAAAACGCATGTAAATATGTAGATTCAGTTATACATAACGACAAAGACAGGCATTGAGATAACCAACCGAATATTCAGATTCGAAAGCAAAAAGAATGAGAGAGTCAAAAAACGCATATAAATACACATATTTAAACATAAAAAACGATAGAGACAGGTACTGGGAGAATCAAACATCCGCCCAGACACTTAGGCAAAGAGAATGAGAGAGATACAAACACATGCAAATATATGGATTTTGACATACAAACCAACAAAGACAGACTTTGTCGCTGTGTATGTCTGAATCCATATATTTGTGTGTGTTTTTGTCTCTCTCTTTACTCTCTAAACCCGTGTATCTGGGTGGGTGCCTGCTTGTTCCACTCTCTGTCTTTGTCGGTTTGTATGTCTGAATCTATGTATTTTTATGTGTTTTCGTCTCTCTCACTTCCTTTGCTTGTGTGTCTGGGTGGGTGTTTGCTCATCTGAATGCCTGTCTTTTTTGGTTTGTATGTGAAAATCTATATGTTTGCATGTGTTTTTATCTCTCTCACTCTCATTACCTATGTTTCAGGGTGGATTTTTGCTTCTCCAAGTACCTGTCTTTTTCGGTTTTTTATGTATGAATCTATGTATTTGTAGGCGTTTTTGACTCTCTCACTCTCTTTGCTTATGAATCTGGGTATGTTTTTGCTTCTCTCAGTCTCTGTCTTTGTGGGTTTGTATGTCAAAATCTATATATTTGCATGTGTATGTATCTCTCTCACTCTCTTTGTGTGTGTGTCTGGTGAGATGTTTGCTTCTCCCAGTGCCTGTCTTTGTCGGTTTGTATGTCTAAATCTATGTATTTATATGCGTTTTTTGACTCTCTCACTCTCTTTGCTTGTGAATCTGACTATGCACTTGGTTCTCTCCGTGCCTGTCTTTGTCGCTATGTATATCTGAATCTATATATTTGTATGTGTTTTTGTCTCTCTCACTCTCTAAACCAGTGTTTCTGGGTGGGTTCCTGCTTGTTCCACTGTCTGTCTTTGTGGTTTGTATGATTCAATATATATAGTTATATTTGTCTCTTTCACTCTCTAGGCCTATGTGTCTTGGCGGGTGTTTGCTTATCTCAATAACTGTCTTTGTTGGTTTGTATGTCTGAATCTATATATTTACACGTGTTTTTATCTCTCTCACTCTCTTTGCCTATGTGTCTGGGCGGGTGTTTGCTTATCCCAGTGCTTGTCTTTGTCGGTTTGCATGTGTGAATCTGCATAGTTGTATTTGTTTTGGTCTCGACATTTCTGTATTGTGTATCCAAGAGATGAATCCAAGAAAGAGTTTGATTCCTTACCTACAATTTTTTCATAATGACATATCCAACAATTGATGATGATAAAGAATTTATTCATTCTAATACATAGATTCTGCCAATGTTATCCGACGTATCTGACAAATGATATCGATAAAGAATGTTAATAAAGAATTTGTTCAATTTGATACTTAAATTATGTCAGTATTATCAAACGTATCTGCCAAAAGACATTGATATGGAATTTATTCACACTGATACTTAGATTTTCGCAATTTTACCAGGCATTTATGAAAAAAGCATGTTGATAAAGAATTTATTCACTCTGATACTTAGATTATGTGAATATTATATGTTGTATCCGACAAAGAAGTTGATATAGAATTTATTCACTATGATACATAGATTTGGTCACTTTTACCAGCAGTATCTTTTAAAAAACCATGATAAGGAATTTGTTCACTCTGATGCTTAAATTTTATCCATTTTATCCATCATATCTGAAAAATCAGTTACATAAAGAAGTCATTCACTCTGATTTTTAGATATTGTAAATGTTGTCTAAGGTATCTAACAAAGAAATTGATGCAGAATATATTCACTATGATGCTTAGGTTTAGGCATTGTTGTCAAACGTATCAGTCAAAAGAAATTGATAAAGGATATATTCACTCTGATGCCAAGATTTTCTCAATTTTACCAATCATATCTGATAAGACACAATGATAAAGATTTATTCACTCTGACACTGTGAAACGTATTTGTCAAATAGTATTGATAAATCTTACAATTGATATTGATACAGAATTTAATAACTTTGATACTAATAGTTTTATACTATTAACCGCCAAGTCCGGCAAAGGATGTTGACAAAGAATCTATTCGTTCTGATGGTTAGATTTTATCAATTTTATTCGATGTATCTCACAAAAGATGTTGATAAGAAAATTATTTACTCTGACACTCAGATTTTGTCAATTTTATCCAATGTATCTGAGAAATGAGGATGAAACTGATTCTATTGACTCTGATACTTAGATTTTGTGAATTTTATCCGATGTATCCAACAAAAGAAGTTGATAAAGAAGTTATTCACTCGGATACTTAGATTTTGACAATGTTATCCAACATATCTGACAAAAGATGCTGATAAAGAATTTATTTAATCTGATACTTAGATTTTGTAAATTTTCTTCGACTTATCCGACAAAAGATGTTGATAAAGAATTTATTCATTCTAATACATATATTTTGTCAATGTTATCTGACGTATCTGACAAATGATGTCGATAAAGAATTTATTCACTCTGATACTTAGAAAGGACTAAAGCGAGAGTCAAATTAGCTCAATATTCTTCTTTTAGAACTTGTCCTCTTTCACGCTGATTTACTTGAAAACTTTTCCTTAAAACATTTAGTACTTGTCAGTTATCCCGCCCATACTCAATAAGTCTGGTCTGGACCCATATTCTAAAATGCTTGGCTTTCAATAAACCAAGAAATTGGCATAAAGATCTTGTAGTCAAAATTTAAAGCAGCCGACAAGTCAGCACTAAAAAAATCTATTTAAAAGCCATCTTATACAATTCATTTTAAATCTAAAGTTCGAAATTTACGCAATAAGCAAACAAATACTAAGCAAAAAATACGGCTTGGAGTTCTGAATTCAGCATAAAAAGCTCAATTTCAGTGACTTATTTAGTTCTTGGACACAGAAATGTGTTGATTAAATATAATACTTTATATTTGATGAGAAAATCAAGTACGTATTTTATATTTCTGTTAAATGTTATGATCATTATGTATCATATAATCATCTTATTTTATGACAAAAGCAAATATTTAGTCAAAAGATTAAATATTATACTTGGTGACAAAATTGTAATTGTGCAAAGCAGCTTGCCTACCTACCAGAAAAGACTTTCGGTAATTGTTAATTATCCCAACCACACTAAAGAAGTGAAGCTATGTTAATCATAATGAAATGCACACAATATGATGAGAATATAATACTTTAGAAACAAAATTATGGAAACTACAACAGAGAATTATTTAAAGCAGGCCGTTCAGAGCGCATTGTAGTAAATACGTAAATTAATCGATTCTATATATTAAATATTTGGTACTTGTCATTTATCCCGACCACACTCAAGAAGTAGAGTTAGGTTAATCACAATGAAATGTACCAAAATATGATGAAAATGTAATACTTTACAAAAAAATCATGGAAACTACAAACGAGAATTAAGGAAAACTAAGCTGATTATCTCCGAATGCAGGTAAATAAACCGGTTTTAAACAGATCAAAATTTTTTGAGTGTGGTCGGGATTGTAATTTTTTCTTTTGCTTATTTCCATTTTAAACGCAGTACTGTGTATACACTACGATTTGTGCTTCCATTCTAACCTTGAAATTGTCATTTATTTTATTGTAAACACACGTGAGCTTTTCCTCACTCAAAAATCGTACACGGTATTTTAAAATATATCGAATTCATTGACTTGGTAAAAATTAAAATTATGTATAGTAGCAACGCCGTCTGATGGTTCCTTTACACGTTGCGGAAAATCATACGGAAATCTGTCCGTATCTTTTCGAACGATGGCCGATAATGCTATGTTTTAAGGAAAAGTTTTCAAGTAAATCAGCGTGGAAGAGGACAAGTTCTAAAAGAAGAATATTGAGCTAATTTGACTCTCGCTTTAGTCCTTATACTGCGAAGGAGGCACAGAAGACAAAAAGAGAAAGAAATTCAGTCTGAAACAACAAAGATTTTGATATTCCATAGTCATGATTTTATTCATTTAAAAACCTTGCCAAGAATCCGTCCTGATTTGACCAAATCGGTGCGGAAAGCTGAGTTTTTCAAGCACGAAAACGGACAAAAATTCCCCATGGATTGCTAAATCCTGACGGATTTGCGGAATGTGTAAATGAACCATTCCACTGTATTCCTATTGGGTACAGAGTTGCCACCACGGTCAGTTCCTAAAGTGCTACAATTGCCCAAATTTGCGTACTACAGAGCAAGATTCGGTGCTACAGTTAAAAACTTATTGCAATAGTGCCAAAATAGCATTTTTGTGCTACAGGTGATAACCCATTTCGGTGTTGCCGTTTGGGGGTTTTACATGTCTTGGTGGTGTATCCTTCTTTTGGGGGGAGGGGCTTGATTTCCAAGGTCGTGTCTAATCGCACCTGTATTTATTAGAAAATTCAATATCTCAAAAAATGGCTTTTATTTTCTTGACGACAGTTCAAGAAATATGTAAAATTGAAAAGTAAACGCAATGGAAAATTCAAAAATTTACAGTGTTTACATAAGCAGTATTGTCATCTAATATTGAGCTGTCCAAAAGTGTGTGTTTTAGTTAACCCCTACCGGAATCCATTAAAAAATAAAATAAAAAAAGGGACTTGTTAATTAAACGAAACACACTAAAGAATTACGCTTAGGTTAGATCTGAGAAAACCGGTTTCATAACCAAAAAAACAAGTGCCAGAATTGACAGGAAATATATGATTTGGGATCTGTATTTGCACATTGGGGGGGGAGGGGTTTAAAGTATTGAGACAGCTTGAAAGTAGAAAATAATTCTTACTACATAATATACAGAGTAATTGTAGGTGGCACATTTTACATGGAGACCGCTTATACTTCACCCCTATACTTCTGCATGCAAAATATGCTAGCTACAATTATTCGGCATATTATGAAGTAAGAATTATTTCCATGATTTGTTTTTAAAGTATTACATTTTCATCATATTTTATTATATTTCATTGTGATTAACCTAACTTCACTTATTGAGTATGGGCGGGATAACTGACAAGTACTAAATGTTTTAAGGAAAAGTTTTCAAGTAAATCAGCGTGGAAGAGGACAAGTTCTAAAAGAAGAATATTGAGCTAATTTGACTCTCGCTTTAGTCCTTATACTGCGAAGGAGGCCCAGAAGACAAAAAGAGAAAGAAATTCAATCTGAAACAACGAAGATTTTGATATTCCATAGTCATGATTTTATTCATTTAAAACCTTGCCAAGAATCCGTCCTGCTTTGACCAAATCGTTGCTGAAAGCTAGAGAGTTTTTCAAGCACGAAAACGGACAAAAACTCCCCATGGATTGCTAAATCCGGACGGATTTGCGGAATGTGTAAATGAACCATACCACTGTATTCCTATTTGGTACAGAGTTGCCACCACGGTCAGTTCCTAAAGTGCTACAATTGCCCAAATTTGCGTACTACAGAGCGAGATTCGGTGCTACAGTTAAAAACTGATTGCAATAGTGCCAAAATAGCATTTTTGTGCTACAGGTGATAACCCATTTTGGTGTTGCCGTTTGGGGGTTTTACATGTCTTGGTGGTGTATCCTTCTTTTGGGGGGAGGGGCTTGATTTCCAAAGTCGTGTCTAATCGCACCTGTATTTATTAGAAAATTCAAAATCTCAAAAAATGGCTTTTATTTTCTTGACGACAGTTCAAGAAATATGTAAAATTGAAAAGTAAACGCAATGGAAAATTCAAAAATTTACAGTGTTTACATAAGCAGTATTGTCATCTAATATTGAGCTGTCCAAAAGTGTGTGTTTTAGTTAACCCCTACCGGAATCCATTAAAAGAAAATAAAAAAAAGGGACTTGTTAATTAAACGAAACACACTAAAGAATTACGCTTAGGTTAGATCTGAGAAAACCGGTGTCATAACCAAAAATACAAGTACCAGAATAGACAGGAAATATATGATTTGGGATCTGTATTTGCACATTAGGGGGGGCGTTAAAGTATTTAG